>NW_005841929.1:301840-308516 GCF_000455745.1 Alligator sinensis
GAAATAGGGTAAACCACTTGGGACATGGCAAAAGGGTATTCCTTACTTTTGTGGCAGGGAGAAGATCAGGCAGACTCAGGCCAAAACGGCCAGGCCCCCCCCCCCCCCCCGAAGCTTAAAAGGTATGCAGCATGAGCTAGAGTACTAGAAGACAGGGTCTTCAGGTACACCTGGGCAAAGGTGCCTATGATAACTTGCTGACCAGAGTGAAGGAGCAAATCCCCTCACAAAGAGGTTGGTTTTCCAAAATGCCATCTAATTAGGCAGGCATGTAGCTTACTTTTCCTGTTTTTGTCTATGCAATCATGTCTCAGTGGTTAGATTTAAAAACATCTATGCAATTAGCTGGGTTAAATAGAAGACTTTACAAAGCTCTGCAAAACTACCCAAAGAAAAATGCTATGATTTTATATACATTTTTCCCTCAATTTCTTTCCAGCCATTGCACTGCAATTTTCTAGAATGCTGGGCTAGCCAAATGAATCCTAAGGAAATGACAGTAGGGGGAAGAAGCATACCTATTTTTACTCTCTCTCAGAACCAGATTGTGCCCAACTTCCTCCTAATACTATTTTACCATACCAGTTCCATGAGCCACTCCAAAACAGTGTGTAGGACTGTGGCCAATGGAGGTAGCTATTCCTGGAAGACAATGCATGATACCAGCTCTTAAAGAGGAGCTGGGGAACCCCAAAAGGCACTTCACCTCCCTGAAAGATTATGTCTCCAAGATCCATGGCTGAGGGAGTGAAGTCTCAAACTGAGTATTATTGAAATCTCTCTCAAGCAAAGTCTAGTGAATATTTTGGGTCCAATAATTTCCATTAAACATATCAATGGTAGCTGAGTGTTAAAGGTTTATGTAAGACCAGGAAAAATAAGAACAGAAAATACTTAAAGGGTTCATTCTGACTGAGGTAAGCAGCTTTAACATTTGGAATTTCTTCTGAGGATCTGATATTTCGAGTGCAAAGCAGCATCAATGCCAAACTCTTGTTAGACTTAATCAAAAGAACATTTAACCTCCATGGCTACTGCTTAAATCTCCATGGCTAGTGCTCAGTTATCTAGACAGTGTTACAGGGCTGATGTATTCAGTAAGAATTATCTTTCTGTGCATTAAAAAACAAAAAAATATCTTCCAATATCAGGTGCATTTATTGTTTTCCAGTTACGCACTTTTTTTTGGTCAAATACACTCATTACTGTGGCCTTTATCGTGTAAATCCTAGTGAATATTTTTCATTTATTTGCTTCTGTGTAATTCTAAAACAACACCACATGTTCAACAAGGTACTTGGGTGCCTAACCAGCCCTAGTGGGAATAATCACATATTTAAGATGTGGCAACAGCTTACTGAATCAGGGTTGCAGTGCATGTGCCCATTATTGAGAGAGTGCCTGTTTTTTTGTCTGTTTTTTTCTGTAGTATAAAACATAGGCAAAAAAGATATGCATGCATGATACTGAAAGGACTCCCCAATAAGATCCCTGTGGCATAGAATAAGTATATTTTACACTAGTAATTGTCATCTAATATATTTTCTCACATAGGCATATGAAGATCCATATTGTCCCCTTAGACCTACCAAACTAATACACATAGGTTCAAACAGCTACAAGACTTCCCTTTCTTAAAACTTGCCAGTACCATCTTTCTTTTATAAATTTACAGCTTCTGAACACAGAAAACCAAACTATTTGCTTTTATATGTGCACACTAATCAAAACCTGGTTTTTCCATAGCTCTATTCCAAGCTGAAATTCTGTTCCCCATAGGAAGAGGAAAGTGATCATTTTCAGAAAATAAAGCCATTAAGTCTTAGATCAAAATACATTAGTCTAACATTTTTGAGAGATTCCATTCCTTTAATTTAACTTGACCACTATGATACACAAGCTGGGTTCTGTGGGTTACTTTGGAACACTACAACATGCTTCGGGTAAACATGGCATAGCACCCGGGTGCTTCAGTTCTGCTGCTCAGCAGGCAAATATACAATAATCCCTCTCTCTCTCACTCCTCCACTACTTTAAAAAGAAATACATGACATCCTGGGCACGTATACATGTGTGTTTTAATGTGCAGTAGCCTATTTTACTGTGCATTAAAGCGTCACATAAAAAGGTATGCAATTATCTAAGGCGCATTAAAATAGGCTACTGCACATTAAGTATCACTTTAAAAATGTGCGCTCTCAGTCCTGCACTTAGGAAAAATGCATTAATGAGGATGTAGAAGCACCCACTGACAAGTTAGGTATAGCAGAGATGCTTTGAATTATTCCTGAAAATCTGGAGTGCCTCTGAGCCTGCCTAACATTACTGAAGAGCACCCCACTATAACTCACCACTGGATTAGATCTTCTCCCAGTATGAACGCAGAATCTGATTTGCTGTTGTATTACTCCTGTTATTCATCATAACTCAACTGATTTAAGTGGCATGACAGAAATGGTAAATCTAGAACATGGCTATAGTGAATCAGACCCAAGTTCGGGAGCAGATGAACTACAAGGTCCACTGGTGTCTATTTTAGGAAGATCAGTGCCTGAGTATTTGCCTCTTCCTGTGTCCATAGATATGTTCATTATGGGATTATGGGCATATTGGACAGAATGGGCAGTATCTAATTGGGGGCAGCTCATGGCATTAGGTATTGGAAGAAAAGAAATTACTTTACCCCTATTATATGGTACATCTGTGATAGATGAGGCTACTTTGTGATAGAACCTATGTGGCTGTGCAAGGGGAGGATATCTTGCATACACAAGTCAGGGGACAGATGGATGGATGGATCGACCTTCATCCATCCATGTCCTGGCCCTCGTTATTTTAAATCTTCCCAAAAGGATGTGATTCCATTGCCTCTCTACATCAACCAGAGTATGGCAACAGAGAGCATCTGCTGTATCCTCTCTAACATATAAACACCCAACCTCCTGGAGGCAATCCCTCGCAGCAAACCAGAGCAACTTCAGAACATCACTGGGGCAGAGGACAGCTGCCATGCACCCCTCTCCCAAGCAATCTTTGATGCAAAACCAGAACAGAGCACAAACACTTTAGAGAAATAGGAATATCTTGCAGTTCCTTCCCAAAGGATCTCAAAGCACCTTACAAATGTATTGTGAACTGATACAGCCCACATACCTACTGGCAGAAACATATATTTTCCCCTGTTACTGAAATGCAGCTGTTTCTGAAATGAAACATGATACGTATTCAACATCCACAGTTTAAGGCAGGAAAAGAATAATATAGTCAACTGAAATTGTCAATGCAATTTAAATAGGCAATGTGTACATGTTTTTGGCAAGTGCACTGAGGATAAGGGA
The DNA here is from genome assembly GCF_000455745.1 of Alligator sinensis. Lineage (NCBI taxonomy): Eukaryota > Metazoa > Chordata > Crocodylia > Alligatoridae > Alligator > Alligator sinensis. The sequence goes on from NW_005841929.1 coordinate 305,179, forward strand.
TACACACACTCTACCTTGTGCTTATAAAAAACTGCCCCTCAATAATTAAAAGCCTTGAAGACCTTAGTTTAAGATATTACTAAATGTGACATCACTAGCAGCATGGCAAACCACTAAGAACATACACTGATCAAAGGATTATAGGAAAGTGAGAGTAGAAGGGTTCTCCAAAAGGTCATCCAGTCCGGCCCCCTCTCAAGGCAGGACTGTCCTTGACCAAAACACCCCAATCATGAGCATGTTGTCTGTGCAATGCACTCTTCAACATTTCCAAGCACGGAGATTCCACAACTTCTCTAGATAACTTGTCCCAATGCTTGACCAACCTCACAGTCAGGAAGTTCCTCCTAATCTCCAATCTAAATTTCCTTTGCTGAAGCTTGAAGGTATTCCTCCTAGTCCTGTCCCCTTACAATCACAAAGCAAATCCCATCTCCGTCCTCTCTGTAATGATCCTTCAAATATTTGAAGACTGTTATCAAATCCTCCCATTTTCTCTTCTCCAAACTAAATAACCCTAGTTCTTTCAGCCTTTCCTCATAAGACTTGCTTCCCAGGTCCCTAGTCATTTTTGTCACTCTGTCCTGGACTCTTTCCAAACTTTCCACATCCTTCTTGAAGTGTGGGGCCCAAAACTGGACACAGTACTCCAGGTAAAGCCTCACCAATATTGAATAGAGTAGAAGAATCACTTCCCTTGGTTTGCAAGTGACACTCCTATGGATACAACCCATCTAGGAGGTTTGGGGGGGGCTGGTTTTTGCAGTTTGTGGGGGTTTGGGGCGGGGTTTGCTGTAAGAGCATACTGTTAGCTCATATTCAGCTTACAGTCCACTGTAACCCCTACGTCCCTCTTTGCAATACTGCAGCCTAGCCAATAATTCCCTTTTTTGTATTTGTGCATGCAATTATTCCATCCCAAGTGCAGGACTTTGCACTTGTCCTTGTTGTATTTCATGTGATTGATTGTAGACCATTTTTCCAGTCTATCCAAGTCATTCTGGATCCTCTGCCCTCCAGAGTGGCTGACTCCACCCAACATGGTGTAATCCACAAATTTGCTAAGCAATGTACTCATGATACAAATCATTAATGAAGATATTGGACACTACCAAACCTAGGAAACACACCTGGGGAACCCCACTCTATACCTGCTTCCAACTAGACATTGAGCCATTGATGACTACCCACTGAATATGATGATCCAACTGGTTATGTATCCATGTTACAGTACTTCTGTCTAGCCTGTAGTTCCTTAGATTGTTAATGAGAATATCATGTGAGACCATGTCAAAAGCCTTGCTAAAAATCACTTTGCTCCCCCCATCCACATATCTTGTCACGTTATCATAAAAGGAAATCGCATTGGTCAGGGATGACTTGCTCTTGGTGAATCCATGCTGGTTGTTTCTGATCATGTTGTACTCCTCTATGTACATGCTCCATGATTTTTCCAGGTATCAAGGTCAGACTAACTGGTCTGCAATTCCTTGGATTCTCCTTCTTTCCCTTCTTAAAGATGGGCACTATATTTGCCCTTTTTCAGTCATCTGGGACCTCACCCAACCTCCATGAGTTCTCAAACAGGATACCTCAGTGGTTCTCAACCATTTTAGACTCAAGGCACTCCTCATAAGACTCAAGGCACCCCTTGGAAAGAAAATACCAGCTCTTAGCTTTCACTTTTTTTGACTATGGAAACATTATAAAGCAATTCTTCTGTTGCAAAGAACTCAGAGGAACCACAACAGGTCAAAATTATTTGATGCTATGGATTCCTATTTAACATCTCTGGATTTTCTTGTGAATCCTGTGTAGATATTTGCACACCTACCTGTGTTAACATTGTATGGTACCCTACTGTACTCATAAAAGGATCTTAGAGCATACAAGGGTGTCATGGCACCATGATTGAAAATCACTGTCCTATATCACTTAGGCACTTCTGAAAATTTATCCCCATGTATCATTTTTTCAGGTTCATATTTTTGGAGAATATTATGGCTTTCTAAAGGGGCATAATTAAAATGGCAACCCAAGAGTTCTATTTACATTAAAAGGGCATTTTTTCTTTCAGATTGGTCTCCTTTATTTTTTGTCTTATTTACTAAAAATCAGTCCATCCCCATTGTCAGCCCCTTAGCTTTTCTATAGCTTCATTTGAAGTAGACATAAAACAATTTGCACATATAACCAAAACTGACAATTAAAGAATTATCCCAGTGTCCTCCTCAGTCCTTCTCCTTGAAATGCATAGAGCTTGTCACAAAGTAGCCCTGACTGCAGCCTGCAGCCCCTTGTGTCCTCCAAAATGAACCCAAACTTATAATAATTTGAGGTAGATAAATATAACTCAGTGAAGTCTTGATATAGTGATTTGACTTTGCATTGGGTGGTGTGATACAATAGCACTACAATGCAAAGATCATCAGCTTGCCACATCAGGTAGTAACACTTTGTGCATATTACTGCTGTGTGCGTGGGAGAAAGTTCTTCATATAGCTTGGTCTCACCAGGCTTTTTAACTAAAAACTAAACCTTCAAGTCTGATTTATCAACATACTTTCCTCATAATGGCATCGGGATTCTTACATGGGTATCTTGGAGGCTTAGGAGGCACTAGTGAATCTCACATGTGCTCGTACCACTGGAGGCAAGTGCTATTTTACACTTCAACCTCTTCCACCTGCCCTCATCAAATTTTTGCTCCATGTCTTTCTTCAGAGGGAACTGAAAGGCAGAAATTTTGTACATTTTTGTGAGATGATAGTGTGAGACAGTCAGCCAGTCCCTGAGCCAATATCATCAGTAAATTTATAGCTCTGAGAAAAGACAACACTGGTGAAAGAGTCATTTAAAAAATCTGCAAGACCATTCTTGACAAATCTGTCATCATGCTCACAAAGGAGGTACTTTAATTAGAACATCTTTTGCTCAGGAGCTTGTATAGCACTCATTCAACACCAAGCTGTAAGCCCAAGCCATCATGGGTTACTGGCTATATAAGTAACCCTGCTTTGGTGTATAATCAAAGTCTAACAAGCATTGGCTCCATATTTCAGCTGTCTCTAAGAATCTATATTACAGCTGCCATGTGGTTCTTCATAATTTGTTTTCTCATTTAATGGTTTTGGAGACTGCGGGCCTAAAACTGCTCAGATGTGGAGAACAAAATGCAACCTATGTGATACTCTCATGAGTTCAGTTTCATTAAAATCTTGAAATTCAGCCCAGATTCATCAAAGCTTTTATAATATCTTTAAGTAAACCCAATTTTGAGCATAGCTAAGATGCTTTATAGTTTTACAAATGAAGGGATAAACGGATTTTGGTAGGGA
>NW_005841929.1:308547-309434 GCF_000455745.1 Alligator sinensis
AAGAGGAGGATATAAAACCTTTATATCCTTCTCTTTGCTCCTGTTGCTTTTTTATTTGACAGAAACATAGATTTAGAAGGCTAAGTAACTGATTTGAAAAAGTTACATCATCAGGAGAAAGGAAGATTTGCAAGGTAGTGTCATGAAGATGCAGTCAAAGTCATATTTTCGTAAATTATAGCACCTAGAGAGAGAACACAGAGAAGAAAAATGAAGCAATGAGAGCCTGGAGCTGCCCCTAAATGGAAAGAAGAATCCGTTCAAAGACACCAAAGGAATAATCAGACTAGTGAGAGAAGAACAGTATGAGGATGGAGCCAAGAAAGCAAGTGTAAGACAAATTTCAAGATCTGAACATTGTCAAAAGCTGCTGACAAGTTGAGAAGTATGAGAACAGAATAGAGACCCTAGGATTCATCCAGGAGGAGGCTACTAGAGACTTTAATGAGAATAATTTCATGAGAGTGGCAAAACCAGAAGCTGGACTGGAGGTGGGCTCTAGAATGGTGTTGGAAGAAAGCCAATTCAAAGATGCATTTCTGGACAGCAAATTCAGCTACTTATACATGAAGAAAAGGAGGGAAATGGAGCAGAAGTTAAACCAGCAGGTCTGGTCACCAGTGCACTGCAGATACAATATTAACTCAGCAGCTGAGACCAACCTGGCCTGGAGCTCCCTTTCACACATTCTTTTCTTTCTCAAGGGAGAAATTACTCATGGCAGGAACCAATCATAACAGCATTTTCTTCTTCATAACAGCCACATACACAAAAAAGGCCTCTTTGGTCTATGCATGATTTAAATAATGGAGGGACTGTGGAGCAATTTCTCTGCTACTGTCTACAGCAGGCAGGATCTTGGCAGCCAACATCTATTTTTCATTCCT
>NW_005841929.1:309444-339802 GCF_000455745.1 Alligator sinensis
CTGTCCTCCTTTCTTGGCTTGCACATGTAGCCAGGACTTGTTCAGCACTAAACACCTCAGGACTCCCAAAAGGGCAGCTCTGTACTGCTTCCAGAAAACACCACACATGCCTTAATATAGAATAAAATCAGAAACAGGCTGCTCTTTCCCTGTGCAGCTTAGGAAAATGTGTTCCTTTTAAAGCTATGTCTACTTTTCCCCCCTCTTTGTCATTTGAACATGAGCATGATACTGGGTCAGCTAGATGTTTCATACAGGAGCCATGTTGTTGCCTGCAGCTTTGCCTGTACAACGAAGAGTATGTCTACACTGCAGCCATTGTGGTGTAGACTTACCGCACCTAGGTAGTTCAGATACTGGTAGCAGTTTAGCTCAGCAAAAATTAACCACATAGATATTTATTCTGCTTTTAAAAGGACTTTTGCATCTGGTGGAGTGCCTCAGCTAAGTCTAGGATACCCAAGAAACCTTATTAGCTAGGTTGTGTAGCTCTATGCTACACTGCAGCCCTGCAATGCCTGCAAGGTATATTCTCAAATGATAAATGATGGACATGTACAATGCTGTGGAAGACAGAGTCCAGGATAAATCAGTCCCAAAAGTATATACAAGAATGACATTTATTACTGTCTCTGCCTTCATTATTGTATATGGACTAAATCCAGGGGTCTTGGTACAGGCTTTACTGAAGACAAAGAAAGTTTGCTAGAGCTAAGACTTCAAGATTTCACCTTACAACTGGATATTGACTGAACTATCTAGATAACTAATCTAGATTTTAGGCAAAATTCTTCTCTCAATAGCTCAAGTTTAAGTCTTGTATAACTCAGTTGATGACAATCAGGATGACCTAACATCTACCATACCTAATGATGGAATTTGGCCCCTTAGATTTCATTCATTAACATACTGATTGAGTACTATCCTCTGGAAATTTCAGAAAATGGAACATATAACTGGAAAGTTACAGGGCAGCCAGCCTATGAAATTATCTGACATGCATTTTCCAGCACTGGGGAGAAAAAAAAAGAGAGAAGTTCTGTAAATTATGTTCCCCTCCTCCTCATTGATAAACTACCACTCTGCTCATAATGCACTGAAGAGTCTGCTCCACAAGCCAAAGAGAAGGAAAAATAAAAGGGACAATCAGGAAATCCAACAATTAGAGGAGGAATTATGCGTCCAGGGAAGCTCCAGTAGCAATAGCAGCAAATCAAACATGGTTCATACAAAAAGCAGAGTATCTGTGATCGGAGTATTATATTAAACTTTTAGCCAGCAAACAGAGTGTCTTTCAAAAATGAAACATTCAGTAAAAGAAAGAGACGTCAAAGCTGGAATATTGAAGCAAGTACATTTGAGAAGGTTCAGTCAAAACATTTAGGAAAATCTGAAACAAATTGTTTGAAAAAGATGTGACACTACCCATTCCTGCAGCATTTTTGGTTTGGTAGGAGATCCGTTTAGTCCACAGGGCTTAAGTTATGTTTAAGATTCCATAGGTTTAGTATTACATCACTAATGGTTCATAATTAAATTCCAGGCAGTAGCACAAAAAAAATTAATGATAGAAATGAATAAGATATGGACACAGGGGCCCTTTGAGAAGATTTACTGATAGGAATGTTGAATGTGGGTTAAAACAACATAATTGTCTGGCTCAGACTCATGTAGGTGCTAACATGTCATGTGACTGAACACAAGTTATGCTATTACTTGAGTCTTTAAAAAATGTTAATTTAATCCTCTGTTTTTAATGAGCTTTTCGGAATTTTTCCAAGGATTTATCTTTCCCCTACAGCTTTATTTATGACACACAAGACAATCACAAAAATTGTTTTTCTGTACCCACACTCACTTCCCTCTTTTCCCACCAACCAATACCAGCCAATGTTGTAATAGTTTTCATGCACTTTAAAGCCTGAATCTCAGCATGTTGCTATAATGTACACCCGCACACACAAACTTATTTTGCAATATGGTCTAGAGTGGAAAACTAAAAAGATTTGGCTTCTATTTCAGGTGCTGGAAGTGGCCTGCTGGGTCATCTTGGAGGAGCAGTTTCGATATCTGCAAAAATGATATTCACCTCCATTAAATATGTCTATGAGAGATACAGCAGTGTATAAGAACTGGATTTTATTACTATATATAATTAAAAGGTAACATCTCAAACAAAGATTACAATGTATTTTTTCTTTAAATGTTAATTAGGTCTGCCTCACACCTAACCTCCATTGAGAGGTAGGTAAGATCACTGTCCACCAATGAAGCAGCAATAATGAGAGGCATAAGGAGATTAACTGACAGCCCAAAGATATACAATGAATTGGTGGTAGAGCTGGGAGTAGTACATACAAATCCTGATGTCCCAGTATGCCAAGGAATTGTTGGACTGATAGGCAGCTTTGGGACTGAGGGAAAGATTGCTTCTAAAAGGTGGGCAGGTCTTTGCCTCTCCAGTTATGCCAGAAAGAAATTTGAATGGAAAAATTAGTTCCTTTTATAATTTGACATATTTTCATATCACATTTAGCAAAAAAATACTGCAGAAGCACTAAGAAAAATGCCTTTGGAATAACATGTGCGTGATCATTCAGTGATCACTATTACACTGATGTAACAAGAGCATTAAGCAGCCATACATAGTAGTTTATAATGAAGTTTAAAGCCCTGACAAGGATATCTAGCTTTTCATTATGTAAGGTGTTTCCACTCACGTAAGCCACAGGGAGAACACAACTGGAGTCATGGGGCACTGACAGAAGCGACATTTGTCACTTGATCAGCCCCCTGAAAGCTCTCTACAGTCATATTGTGACACATATGCACAACTGCAGAGTGCTTTAAAAGTGGACAAACATATGACAAATTAACCCTCATCTAATGAGGTCTCAGATGAAGGTGATCCAAAGCGGAGTGCCTTAGGTAACTTCTGTCAATCCCTGCACACAATCTGGGCACAGCTGATGCAGCCCAGCCCTGCCCCCAGTGCTATCTTTAGGAAGGGAAGGGGAGGGAGCTGCAGGCTGGGGTTTGTCCAGCCTGAGCTGGAGAGCGGGTGGTGGGCAAGTAGATTGGAGCCCCAGCCTACCTCATGGCCCCCTCAGCCGCCGCCCCCTCCAGCTCAGGCCAGGCAAACCCCAGCCCGCAGCTCCCTCCCCCTCCCCCATCCCTCCTCCCTTCCTGCAGACAACACCAGCGCTGCAGAGGATGGGGAGAGGCTGCAGGCAGGCAACTCCTTCACTGGATCAGATCCAAAGTGGAGTTTGATGTACTCCCTCCCCCACCCTGCCATATCTGTTGGGTCAGGGGAGTCGCTCTAACTCACGGGCAGGCAATTATTTTGGGCAGAGGGCCGCTTACTGAGTTTTGGCAAGCCATTGAGGACTACATGACAGGCAGCCCAGGGCAGATAAATATTAATTTTCTAATTTTTTTAGGGGCCCCGCAGGCCAGGTAGAATGGCCTGGTGGGCCACATCCAGCCCCTTGGCCGTGTCTTGCCCACCCTTGCTCTAACTCATGGCATTTTCTATGAAGCATCATGAGTTAGAGCGGGGAGCTGCACATGTCAGCACCCATTATACTTTTACTAGGCCAAAACCTGCAGCTTACATTTCTTGCATAAGAGAGGGGGAAGGTGGGTGGGTTGGTGGGTGGGGGTCTGTGAGTGTATGTGTGTGTATGTGACTGTGTGTGAGAGAGAGAGACAGAGAGAGAGAGTGCAGACAGAAAGAGTGAATACTGAAAAACCCACCTTTAGTTGTATAGGCACTTTTTCAAGGGTTTTTTTTTGTTTATAGAAACTGAAATGTAAAAGAGCAAGAGAACAGAGCTATTTCTGTCATTCTGTTAGTTTTTTTCTTTTAATCTGTGTATTGCCCTTGAGCTAAAATCTAGTACATTTTGATCAAAATTTTCAACAACTACTACTATTTTTGAGTATCTCTTCTTTTGGCTATCTAATCTAAGCCTGAGCCTAAAATTAGCTGGGTTTGCAGAAACTACAGAGTACCTACTCACTGACAATCCAGTCAATATCTTTAAGGTGTCCCAGGTCATGTATCCCTAAATCACCTTTGAAAGTCTCAGGCTTTGTTCTGTGCCCTTTGCCAACTATGTCACCTATGACCCCTGCTGACTTCCTGCCCCTGGGGCAGGGGGTTGACTCGATGATCTTCCAAGGTCCCTTTCAGCCCTAATGTCTATGAATCTATGAGCCTATAAATCACATTTGAGAAAGGAGAAATAATAGTACATTATAATGATTATCAGTTTATACTGGCTCTTTTCCTTGATTATGCAAATTGGACTTTTTCCAAAACATTTTCCTCCAACAAACCTTTTTAAAATCTAAAATTCCTTTAGGTTTTTTAACCTGAACTATTTTACTGCATGATCCAAAGTCCACTGAAAGTCCATGGAAAAAAATCCCATTGACTTCAAGGTCTTTGAAATGGGCTGTTATTCCAGACCCAGCCTAGAACAATTACTACCAATTATGCTTTCATATCTTTATTTCTGTAATGCAGCCAGTATTGTCCAATCTACAGAGCAGTGCTCAGGGACTTCCACTCTCTATGTAGTCAAAGATTCCATCTTTATTAACCCAACTTCAGCACCTTGGAAGGATTTTTGAAAGTAGAAGTTATTAAATTAAATATAAAATATGTGCTTACACATCAAAAAGGATAGATTCTGTTTCACTTCCAAGTATATGACTTAAAAATTATGGCATGGACAATAAAAATGAAACTTAAAAACCTCTAGGCAATACAGTTATGCTCCCCTGAGTTGTATTTTTTTGTTAATTTTATGCATAAAAACTGAAAGTACATAAAAAATAAACAAAGTTCACTTGAGGATATGCATTAATTCCCATCTACCCCTTCATGCATGCAGTAGTTTGATCCATCCATTCATTTTCATCATTAGACTAACTTAGGGTGAAAAAGGAAGTCAGCTGTGTTCAGTGCAACCCACTGAGAGTCAGGTTTCCAGTGTTCTCTTTCCAGTTGCACGTGTGACTTTGCCAAATTGCTTAACCTCTGTTTCAGTTTGCTTTAAAATGGAAACGGTACCTACCGTAATGAGATACTACATAATTAACTTTTGTAAAGAGCTTCTAGTTCTTTGGAGGGGAAAATACCTTACACGCAATGTGTTAGTGTTATTTCATTTAAAATATGAAGTAGTCACTATTCTAATATAAGAACTCTTGCCTTTGTTTTCAAAAGCATAATTTATTATCCTAAGCAAACTGACTGGGTGACTGCTAGGATAAGACCAGTCACAACTTCCTACTCAAGATATTTATGCAGCATTCTTTTACTACATTAATTGCTCAATACAGCTAGCACCAGTACAGATCAGCACCAACTTCACCCATAACATAGCTATCCAATTTGCAAACCAAGCAGTCTTAAATCGCAAGGAAAAAAAACAGAATGCATTTATCCCCTTTCGAGTGACACTGGATTACATCAGGAATATTTCTGTTTCAATAGATCTTTATTCCTTGGTTTACTGATACACACAGTCTAGCCAAGAGAAACCTTTCCTTCTGTTTGGAAGCAGAGATATTCTTGGAATTTTCCATTGCCAGGATTCCCTGACAGCTTTTCTTATTCTTCTGCTTCTGTGATGACAGTGATTCTATCCTATTGACTTCTGAGCTGCTCCACCAGGAGCAAGAAAGACCAACAGTGAGCATTTAACACTTCTCTTGCTCTGTAGGAATACTGTATGGGGCTGTGGGTTTATTCTCCCCCTAAAATAACTGTATTTTATTCAATAGCATTCACTTTTCAGGGGACAAAACACCTAGCAGGACAAGGAAAATTTCAGGACTTAAGAATTTTAGTAGGATCCTTAGTAAAACTGAAGGTCTCAGTCAAAATGAACATGAGACCTTGAATCACCAAGTCTTAAGGAATCAAGGGTTTTGTACAAGATTTGCCGGAGATGAATAAGTATATGCCTATCCTGACCCAACCCCCAGCAACACTCATGCAACATTCTTATTAAGGAAAATGGCAGCTGGTGCCTGACTGAGAAATCAATAAGAGGACAGATTTGCTACACAAAATAGGGAATGGATCAGGGAGAAGTAGACTAAGCCACCTCACCCTCTGGCCACTATGATCAAAATAGGCCTTGGCATAATATAGAACAGCTATGTTTCAAGACTTTACAAGGTGAACTTTGACAGATTCAGGCTTTCTCCAAACACTTCATTCAAAAACTAACAGAGCTATTTATCATACTAATAATATGGAAATTAATTCACTATGGTGGTGAATCCACACTAGAGCTAGAACATGGCAATTACCAGCTATCAACTCCCTATACTTGATAAGCATGTACACATTTTACATTAAAATAACTGATCTAAGTAACAGAAATTATCCTTGGGGCAGAGGATCAAAACCCAGAACTCCCTATCTCTAAAGGCACAGACAGAAGTTCAGCTCCTGGGTCTAACTCATGGTGATTCATAGAAGTTACCATGAGTTAGACCAATCCTCCCAATCCAACGGACGTTAGCTGTTGGATCAGGATGGTGGAGGATTGGCTGCAGTTTGGAGCCAATCCAGGGAAAGAAGCCGTCTTCCTTTGGCTCCCCTCCCCCCCAGCTCCATTGCTATCTCTGGATGGCAAGGGGAGAAGGCAGAGGAGGGAGGTCGATCTGGGGTTCTCAGCCCTGCGGGAGTGGGGGGGTAGATTGGAGCCCATCACCTTGGGGCTTCTTGGGGCACCTTGGAGCCCCTCCACCGGCTTCTCCCACTCCAGTGGGGCTGAGAACACCCCAGAAGAGACCTCTCTCCCCTGCCTTCTCTCCCTCCCATCCAGGGACAGCAGCTCAAACCAGGCTGCTGTTGCAGCAGAAGAGACACAAATTAATGAAGTCACTCCACTTAGGAGCAATTTGAACCCTTATACAATGAGGGTTAATTTGTTGAGCGATCAGAGGTCTCTGCTGTATTCTTCTGTTTGGGCATGGCTTTAGAGCAATTTCAAGAGGCTGATCACATAACAAATGTAATTTCTGTCTGCACCTTAAGTGAGCACCCTAACCACAAAGACTCAGAGGTATAGGCCCTTGAACCCTGCATTTCTTTATTAAGAGTGGCCCAGCTTCAAAAGGGAGGGTAGAGAACACAATCACCCCAGCCTTGCCTTGAACTTTGTGGTGAAGGCACTCAATGTTTTGATACATGCCCCCCACAACTCTTCCCCCAAGGCTGAGGAAGTAATCAAACCCAGGTCTCACACTTATAGGGCCTATAATAATCACAAGGTAATATATGAAAGGTCTTCTCTTCTGCTGTGTTAAAGGAAAGGTGACCTCTGCTCTGTTCTTTTTAAAAAGTGTAGGTACCCAGCTCTGGGTCCCAAGTGAATACAGGCACTCTTCCTCCCCTCACAGGCTTAATTCAGGCACCTAAACTCCAGACAGTGGTGGGATTTTGGACACTCCAATACTTAGCATTTCCTGATGATTAGCTCTAGGGGGTTCCCTGCCCAGTATATTTCAGCACCATCCTTACTCTCTCCATTCATAGCGTCGGCGCCTAAGTACCTAACTCCTGGGGTTTGGATTCCAGTCTGGGGCCAGAAGTTAGGCACTGCAGCACGTAATGTGTAAGTGCTTAAGCCCTCTCTTGGCTCTATCCTTAATTCTTAATTAGGGGCCTAACTCCATGGATTTTCATAGTAATTAGGACGCTGAGTGATTTGTTCCTAAGTGATTTGTTCAAGGTTACAAGGAAAGTCTGTGATGATGAAACAGGGAGCTGAATATAATTTGCCAAGTCCATCAGTTTCTCTGATGTCCCAATGTCTCATGCCATGACATCCACGGAGAAGCTAAAATCTTTACCATAATTGGCAGAGTTCTACCTCTGCAGCTAAAGATGCTGCTATCATTTATAAATCCATGCATTTTACTAACAGCAACATGTGTCATCTAGTTGGGCAATTCTAATTCCCCCTTCACCGTACTATCTGGGTACTTTATCATGTTTGGCTTCTGCTTCATGTACTAACTCTGGTTGTTTGAAGGAAAATAAATATTCTTATCTAAATTGCTAAGATTCAGCTTGAAATATTGTGCCTAAAAGATGCACTCAAGATTTTAGAGTGTAAGATCTTGGATGTTCAACTAACTGAAGTTCCATTTTCTCCACTCCCAGAGATGCCCGTTACTGAAATCTTCACAGAAACATGCATTAGGAAACAGTACTCAACTGTAGCAAACTTTTCCTCATTGCAAATAAATGGTAACATTATGATACAAATCCCTGTTGCTTAATCTACTGAGTTAAACCCGCATTTTAAAAGACTGCATCAGTCAGAGTTAACTCAAGATTTTTCCAGCTAGTAATTGGACAAAGGATGTCATTTTGCTTATTCTCTTGCAACACAGATAAGCATTTGACAATTTAGTCAGCCACTGAGCTAGAGCAGAAAGACAATTCTGTACATATTTTATTTAGCCTAAAAATAATTTCTGGCCAGAAAGAGCAAATTTAATTAACTAAGCCATTTCTATACAAACTTATGGTAAGATGTGTAGCAAGAGCTTATGCGTTCCTTTGAAGTTTGTCATACATTCCTGAATACCTTTGACAGCCTAAGAAGTTGTGTGCCTGCTTCTGATTAGATAATTGAAATAAATCTACACCAAATAAATACAGATCTCTTAAAATAAACTTCAGAGGTACATGAACTTTGTAAAATGCATGTAGTATTTCAACTAAAAAGCATTCTGCAAAAATCAGTTATACGGAAGGAATTTACTTCTCATGCAATCAACCCAACATCAAGGTCTAAAAATTAAAAGGCCTGTTGAACTAGGCTTGTATCTGAACTTTAACCCAGACTTAATTTCAGTCAGATATAATATCTATCATAGCTGAAAACCACCACAAAGGAATCAAACCCATCATTGCTAGACTTACCCTCTGTTCTTTTTCTTTCTTCCTATTAATATGAGGTTCATTAAGCATGAGACAGACCTTAACAAAGCTTTACATAGGAGCACTCACATTCTCTTTTTATTTAAAGTCCATGAATATATGTCCAATCATACATGGAGAACAAACAAGCTTCTAAGTGAGTGTTATACCTATCAGAGTAAATATATCTAATACTTAAGAAGAGGCTAGAGGTAACAGAGGAAAAATCTTCAATCATCCTCTTCCCTCCTGGCACCACCGCCTTTGTTTGTCCTACACCCAGCTATTCAGTTTCTGCTGCTGCATTGCTTAAGACACCTTGATGTCCTAACATGATTTCAGTTATCACCTCCAGGCAAGTGACTCATATTATCACTCCACCTCATCTGCTCATCCTCTGGCCATTCACATATTTGTTAAGATGTCTCACCTGGAATGTGCCAGCATCATCTCACTTTAGTTTTAGAAAGGTTGAACTTATCTTTCCCTTTTTCAGCTTCCCTTCTCTTTGCCCAGCTCAACAACTTGGCTGTCCTTCCCCTCTCCCAAATTTACAAAGAAATGAAATTTGCTGGCATCTTCTGTTCTCTCACCTTCCCACATTATTCATTTCTTGCTACTTAAGAGCACTGTTTCTTAAGCTCTCTATGCTTTCTTCATATTACTGCTCGAGTGTGTGATTTTTTCAGTTATTGTTACACTAGTGCTTCTCTTCAGGAAAAAACAGTGATGCCAGGCCATTCTTTACTGATTTTGCTTTCTGCCCACTCCTCCGCACAGTTTTCCTTTGTATCCAAAATGCCACAGTAGAGGTCATTTTCTTCTCCACAGGCTATGACCACATCATGTACACCCTTCTTGGCCTTTTATTGCTCTCACTGCAGCAGAATTAAACTACTTTTCCTCATGTCCCCCTCTCTCTTCTGTGTTCCTTCCCAATCACCTTGCTTTGCTATTTCCTTACTCTTTCTTTTTCTTGCATCAATGACTTCTAGTGTGTTGCAATTTTTATCTGAAACAGTGTTTCCCATGGAACAACTCCTTTCTGCTCTTCCTTCAAATTCCTTCTTAAAAGCTCACTTCTTCTGCAGTCATTCACCAACAATCTTTTCCTCTGAGCTGTTGTTCCATGCCTCTCATACTGCAAGTCTTTGAAAGCAGGAAATATTTAGTAAGACACATTCAGTATTTTCCTTAGCAATTTAAGTGCTTATTGAGGACTTAATCCTACCAGGTGCTGAGCTCCCTCAACTCCCACTGAATTCAGAGTTAGCTGAAATAATCCAGCATCTTCACGGAGCAAGTATGACCATGATCTCACTCAGAGCCATTTCTCCTCTGTAAACCTGTGTCTCCCTAAAGAACTTGTTACAGAAAAACCGAGGCACTCAGGGCACACAACAGTTTTCTGTGCATCTTCCTTGCCACCACTGAGCCCTGGACCATCAAATTCCAAACTCTGTGTGCTTGGGATGTCCGCCCCAGAGTGCAGTGTATCCACCGAGCACATGGAATTTGGTATTGGCTGGGGCCTAAGATTACCAAGATTGCTTTCCTCTTTTTTTATCATTTAGTTTCACATTTATATTTTCTCTCCTGTACCAATATGCTTCCAGACACTCAAGACATCCAGTTAAATCTTTAAAGAAAAGGTAAAGGCAGGTTGTATATATATTAATATATTATCATATTCTGAGGTCCTGAATACTTTCCATACCGCCACATCTTCCTAGAATAGTAGCTCTCAACCTTTTCTCAAACTTTTCAAGGCACCCCTCATCAGGCTTGAGGCACTACATAACTGTTGCGAATTGAGCAGCACCCCATTTCAAAAATGAATTTATTACGGAGCTTACCTCCCTGCAGAGGCATCAGAAAGGGCAGTGGAGCAGATGGGCAGCGAGAGCCTGAAACTGCCCTTATCTGCTTATCTCCTCACACTTCCTGCAGCACCATTCCAGGGATCTCCCAGCACCCTGGCTGAAAATCACTGCCCTAGAATCCCCTCCCTTCTCTATGATCTAGACAGGACCCTTCCTCCACTTAGCAATACAAGAACAGCACACAGGTCACAAGCCCAGAATACTTTATTCATTAGGCAGGTATAAATAAGGTTATTCCATTAGCCTGGAATACCTTATTCATTACCCACTAGCTAACAGATACCTCTAAGGCAGGGGTGGGGAATTATTTTGGCCAGAGGGCCACTTAATGAGCTTTGGTCAGCTGTCAAGGGTGCAATGGTAGCCCCACCCCTTGACAGGTGCCCTGCCCCCTGGTCACCATCTTGGGACAGGAAGCCCCGCCCCCTTCAAAAAATATTTTTGACATGATTTATGTGTGTTTGCATAGTATATATAGAGATGATTGCATAATAGCTCAAAAATAGCATCTTACTCTTGTATATTGTGTGTTGGAAGGGTGGGCGAGTGCGTGGTGTGTGGTTGGGGGGGATGTGTGTATGGTGGGATGTGTACACATGGGGGGATTTGTGAGGGAGTATGGCTCTGTGCATGTGGACGTGTGTGTGTGTGTGTGTGTGTGTGCGCGCGCGCGTGCACACGCGCGGAGGCTGGGGGGTATGAACAGGGTGTAGGTGTATGGCAGGGATGGGCAATTATTTCAGCTGGAGGGCCACTAAGTGAGTTTTGGCAAGCTGTCAAAGGCTGTATGGGTAGCCCCACCCCTTGACAGGTGTACTGTCCCCTGGTTGCCATCTTGGGACCAGAAGTCCCACCCCCTAACCCCTAACCTTTGCCACTAGAAGTCCCTCCCCTTGTCCCCTGGAAGTACTCCTTTCAGCAAGAGGTTTTGCCATCTCAGAACCAGAAAAATAAAAATCATCTTCTAAAAAGTGAACATCTACAACATTCATTAATTTGATTTCAAAAAAACATTTTTGTCCTAATTTACATGTTTGTGTAGTATACATAGAAGTGATTGCACAACAGCTTAAAATGAAGTCTTACTCTTGTATATTGTGGGAGAGGGATATGGGGGGTGGGTATAGGTATGTGGGGTGAGGGGGAGCATGTGGGTGTGTCTGTGGATAGGTGTCGGGGTGTGGGGTGAGGGAGCTTGTTGTTGTGGGTGTGGATATGTGAGTTGTGGGTGGGTATGGGGTTTCTGGGAGGCTGTGTGTGGGGCAGGGTGGGTGGGGTGTGTGAGGGAGTTGTGGGTGTGGGGTCCATGTGTATGGCAGTGTGACAAACATGCACACACACACACAGACACTGTCCCTCCCTCCCTGCATACACACACGCATGATTGCCCATGGTCCTCCCCTGTCTCCCCCACCCCCCCTTCTTATCTGAATTTCCCTCTGTAATGGAGGGGGGTGGGGAACAGCGCCACACTCCCATGCCAGAAGCCTGCTTGGCTGAGGCTTCTGGTTAGGGGAGGGAGGAGTGGGAAGAGGATGGGGGGCAGGGCCAAGTGGGTCTTGTTGCTGGGCTGCTCTGTCCTGCTTCTGGCTTCCCCTGGGTCCTACTGCCCCAGGCTCCAGTCGTCTTTGACAGGAAGCCAGGAGCAGACAATATTAATTTTCCAAATTTTTTAGGGGCTCCATGGGCCGCATAGAATGGCCTGGTGGGCCAGTTCTGGCCTGTGGGCCGTAATTTGCTTGCCCCTGATGTATGGGGTTTGTGGGATGTGATGGAGGGTGGGAGGGAGTATGGGGACACCCCCTACACACACACCCATGGTGCACAGTTCCTGCCTCTGGTGGCAGCAGCAGCAGGTGGTGGGTCCTTGGGAGCACTCACAGTCCATGCAGGCAGAGCTACCCAGCAACACACAGCTCCAGCCAGTTCCGGGAGCTGCACACAACACCAAGGACTGGATCCAGGGCAGCCCACCTCTATTGCATGGAGCTCATGTGTAGCTTCTGGGACTTAAGTGCCACTCTGGGGGAGCCCCGCATGATGGAGTCAGCTTCTTTCCCCACTCCCTGACACCACATGTACCTGCCAGGACTGCACCAGAAGTGGTAAGTAGTCCCACCCCCTGCTTTCCAGCAGAGTCCCAGGAGCTGCATGTGGTGACAGGGAGCAGGGAAGGCAGCCAGCTCCAGCATGCGGGGCTTCCCCGGAGGCACATGAGTGCTGGGAGCTTCATGTAACCCTGCATGATAGAGTGGGGCTGGCCTGGCTACGCTCCTTGCCACCATGTGCAGCTCCTGGAACTGGCTGGAGCCCTGCACTGACCAGCAGCTGCACCTACGTGGGCCACAAGCATCCCGAGGGCCCACCAACTGCTGCTTCCACCTGTGTCAGGGGCTGTGTGTCATGCGAGGCAGGGATGCGTGGTGGGATCCCTACACCCCTCCCCTCCCTCACATGCCACAACCCCACACACGCACACACTTCCAACCTGAGCTTTGCGCTCCTGCCACTCTGCTGGTTGCAGGCCCTGGGCTCCATGCTCCCACCAGCCCTAGCCCCAAGCTCCATGCTCCTGCCCAACTGTAGCTTCCCTAACTGCTCCTCAGCATGAGTGCCGCAGGAAGGATACAAAGAGGAGCCACTGGAGGCTGGGGAAACTGAGAAGGTTGCCCAGTGGCTGCAGCAGTGGCAGCAGTGGCCCCACCCAGAAGCTGTGTGTGCTGGCCAGAGCCGGGGCTCTCTGTGCATGTGTGTGAGAACAAAGCACATAGGCTGGCCAGGGTAAAATTAATTGGTCAGAGCCTGAGGGCCAGATTTTCCCCACACCTGCTCTAAGGGCCGGAGTCTAAAGATGCATACAGAAGTCCAGCTCCACATTGTAACTGATGGTGCTTTGCAGGAAGTGCCATGAGTTACAATAATCCCCCAGACCCAACAGATAGTTGCTGTTAGGTCCCAGGAGTTGGGGAATCAAGCTACTGTTTAGAGCAGCTGCAAGCCTGCAACTGCTCTCCCCTAGTAGCACCCCTCCCCACTTCCCAGCCCCAGATCTGTTTTCAGAATGGGAGGGAGGAAAGGGAGCAGAGGAAGCTTGTTCTGGGAGCTTCCCAGCTGGCACTGGACAGTGGGGCAGGTGGACTGGAGCCCTCTCACCCCCTCCCTCGGAGCCACAACTTCCAATGCAAGGGGGGTACTCCACCTCAGGGGCTCCAATCCATTGACCCCACCTTCCAGGACCAGTTGAAAAAAACCCAGATCAAACTCCCTACATTCCCTTCCCCTGATTCTGAAGACAGCACTGGGAGGAGGGTTGAGCTGCAGGAGCAGGGCTGAGCTGAGCAGGGCAGACAAGTTACTGAAGGCTCTCCATTTTGGAGCATCATCATCTGAACTCTCATGCAATGAGGATTCAGATTGTCATGGGATTCGGTCCTTTGAAAGTGTTCTGCAGCCATGCATTTGTGTTTTGTCATGGCTGTAGAGCACTTTAAAAGGCCAGATCAGGCAAAAATTGTCACTTCTTTCTGCGCCTTGAGTTCTGTAGAGTTTTCTCCTGGCTCAGATGAGAGGAAAGGATCGAGAAGAAACCAATAATGGCTTACCTGATCCTAGAACTAGTTCAACACTGGTCCTGGACCCTGAGTGGATTTGAATGATATCTCAGGTTGCATAGTCACCTATCCACAGAATTGTTCAAAAGGATGTGTCAAGTCCACCCCACCCCCTTTTTGGTTCCCATATTTTATAGAATGCCTTTTTCATCTCCTCATTTGTAAAGCACAGCTTCCTAGAAAACAGTACTATGCAGTTCTTCAAAGAGAAAAAGCTCCATTTTTAACTTGATTAGGATATTTTTTCCTGCCACAGTTATATTGCTTTAGTGTAACTATACACTTTGATATTAAAGGTCATCAAAATACAGACATTTACAACTTAATGTCATGAATAAACCAAAGAAAAGTACCTGCCTTGCCCCTCTCTGGGACTGTAGTAACAAATGTACATGACGGGGTTTTTTTAAAGAAATCTTAAGATTTTAATTGAACACACATTATGCTATAAAACAGTTAAAATCAGTACAGCAAGTAATTGGGTCTAATTGATGCAAGAATCTGATACTGTACACCCATAGCTATAAATATGCACTACACATGGTTTGCAAAAAATCTCTCATTGGAGTAAGATTTATTTTGCTCTGTATAAGCATCGGATTAAAATAATTAGCATATAGTATTCTAGAAATTCCATTACATCACTAAAGTACCTACTTTGTGCCAAAATATTCTTTGGAACAGGGTTATGTGATTAGTAACTGATACTGAAAGTTTGCAAGCTAACAATATGCATAGTTCTGCTGGGTCTACTGTACCAGACTGTTCCTTGTTACATGGATTTATCTTTGAATTATATTAACAAAATATTGGTACAAATAGTTCTGCCAACACTAAACTTGATCTAAACACTTTCAAGAAAAGTTTATTCAGAATGGCCTTTAAGTATACAACTTGCAGATCATTAACTGTCTCTTCTTTTTCATTCACAGAAGCTCTGTCATGCTGAAATAAATAGGACAATATTAGCCTTCCCATCAAAGCTCACTATTATCTTCCATATATTGAGTTATTTGTATATCTTAGCTTTCCAGATGTTTCCACACAATTTTCCCATAGTATCTTCTCCAAACAGAAGCTTTAGCATAAATATTAACGATTAGTAGATATGGTTATTATAGAAAATTATATAAATGTGTTTATATTGCACGCATCTGACATGGCATTGGAAAGATTCCAAAATGTTTAGGGGCATTCATGAAGCTAGTCTGTGAATATCCCTAATTGCAAATGTTATATATTCTCTTAGTCACAGCTTATTTTGTGGAGTATGCAAAAATAAAATAAAACATACAGCACTCAGCAATAAGGCCCATTTAGCCTGTGTGGCCACCAGTTACCATTTCTCAAAGGGGAGTGAAGGGCCAAGGTGACCTTCAGAAAGAGTGGACACTTCCCCTACTGTCCTGGATATATATACAACGGTTGCCTTTGAAAGCATCATTGCTATTTATAGCTACCATACAGTGTATCTGATGTATTGCAGTATTTCCGTCTACCTGAAATCATCGAGTTAAATATCAAAAGGGAGCATTTGATCATTATATTTCATCCAATTATCTTGTACTGAACCTGAGAACTTGAGGACTGACTAAAATATATCTTCAAGGTTTGATAACACCAGCAGAGATTCTACCATTTCCCTCAGCTTTTGTTCCAATAGCTCATCACCCTCAGTGTGAAAAATGTGTCTGTCCCAGGAGTACAATCACAAGGGGGCAAGAAACCCTCCCTACAGGGGGACCCGAAATAGGGGTAATTCACACTCAGAGGAAAAACCCAGAAATCAGGGGTCACTTACCTGCTTTAGGACACCAGACACAGGACGAACTATGCCAAGAAGAAACGCTCACGTGGTTCGTCAACCATGCTTATCTACAGCTGGAGCCGGTGGGTGACGTCATTAACGATTGCCGTTCAGCTGGGATAAAAGCTGGCACCAGCAGGGAGGATGGGAAAGCGCTGGAGGCAGCAACGGCTCTTCACGCCAGCCGCAAGCAGCACCAGCATGTAGAGAAAGATCCTGCTTGGGGAAGAACATCCGAGGCAGCAGAGGCTGCAGAAGCTCTCCATGCTGGTCATAGGCAGCACCAGCATGCAGGAGAGGATCCCGCTCAGGGAAGAGCAGTGGAAGCAGCGGGGACTGCGGAGGCTTTCCACACCAGTCATCAGCAGCACCGGCATGCAGGAGAGGATCCAACTCAGGGAAGAGTGGAGGAAGATCTTCACACAGGTGAAGAGCAGGGCAGGATCAGGGGACGCAGCCAGGCACAGGCTCTAGGGCTGGGAGTGAAGAAGGGCTATTCAGCCTGACCTCTCCTTCCTCATCAGCTCTCTTTTTTTTTGTGTCCTTCCCTTTTTTTCCTTTGCCTGTGTATGTTCCTTTGTTGTTTTCTTTTTTTCCTTTCTATTGTCTATAACCCTACTTTGACGGGGTGTGGGTGACGACGCAAAAACAGGAGCTGCATGCAGGAATCATCAGGCAGCCAGTATACAGCTAGAGAGGCATACAGGGGAGGTGAACACCCAGTGGACCCCAAGTCCAATAGTGAGAAAATAAGACCATTTACCAAAGGGGACGCGAAGAGTAAGAACCAACATGACCGGAGGGCAAGCCTCATCAAGATCAGGTGGCCCATTGGAGGCTGGCATATTGAAGGGGTGTGGGGGAGGTGGAGCCCCACAAGTATCTGTTGTGAGGAGTGACCAATCCAATGGAAGACCCCACCACTGAGGATATATTCAAAGTCATGGCAGGTGAATTCTGGGGTCCTCCCTGGAGTGATTGAGACCCCCTTCAGAGGTTGCACGAAACCTCACCGCACCCAAAAGCAGGCGCACGTGCGTGTACAGATATTCAAAGTGAGATGGTCACAGTGCCTAATGGCACGGAAACTATGTGCACAATAGATGAACCTTGTTGTATGGGTTTCACATTTTTGTGTCGTGTGGAAATAATGTTTTTTTTCTCTCTCTCTCTCTCTACTATGAGGGCTAGTAGTGACCACCCTCCTAAAAGAAATATGCTTTAAGCAAAGACTTCATAAGGCAAACAAACCAGACAGGGGATGGAAGTTCTTGACTTAGAAGGTCACAATAGAGAAGACATGAAGATGACAGCAAGAAGATAAATTGCACAGCTTTGTGGAGACAACGTGGATGCTAGTGTTCCAAGAAAAATGAATAGGCTTTTTTCTACCTCTAATTCTTATTTCTTATCCCTCTCATTTCCAGGGCTTTTCTGCTTCAGTGTATGATCAGAGCCCTGTTCACGAAGAACTACAGTATGACTCGTACACATTTACAAATACTGTCTTTAGATTCTGGAAGGAACAGCTGCCTAAAGATTGTGAAATAAAACTATGCTCAGCTAAATCAATCTTTTTACAAAACCATTTCATCTGAATAAACCCACTGTAGCTTTTAGTACTATTCATATAGGAAAGGGCTGCTTGCAGAAGTAAGGGGTTACAGAAGTAGATCCCCAGTGTATTTTGCTGACTTTGGATTATATCCTGTGACCAATTTTTATCTTTTTATGAAAAACTTTCATGGTCCACTTTTACTTTCTTTAGAAATAAGCTTCCAGCCCTTTCTAGGAAAGGGAATGGACAAGAAGAACTAGTCTTCTCCTTAGATTTTGAACTGTTATATTTATTTTAGTTATCTAACATGTTCTTTTGGAACTTAAGCACATCAAAAACCTGGTAGTTATGATACAATTGCATAATTTCTACAACCACTGAGCAAAGCTAGGAAAATCTTAAAACATCACTCTTGTGAATAATTTGAGGCTATCCAAGTGGGTGGATAAATGCAAATATTTGATAGGTACTTACACTTTTCCCTAAGGTTTCAAACAGTACTGAATCTGTAAACCAGGCAATACTGGAATATGCCAACGTTGACTGGACACTCTGAGCTTCTAGACTCTTAAATAAATGCGATGCATATCTGCTGAGTGGATATTTATATGCATTTCCTGTTTCAATGCTATCTTTTAGTTGCTGGAAAAGAACCAAGTGTTATTTGGAATTATTCTCCATTAAAAAAGCTTTAGAAGAGTTATTTGTTGTTCAGATTGGGAAA
This sequence comes from Alligator sinensis, assembly GCF_000455745.1. Classification (NCBI taxonomy): domain Eukaryota; kingdom Metazoa; phylum Chordata; order Crocodylia; family Alligatoridae; genus Alligator; species Alligator sinensis. The sequence continues at coordinate 327,990 of NW_005841929.1, forward strand.
ACAGAATTGGATACAACACATGTTTTGACTGTACTAGTTTTTTAATGTATTTATTTATTTTAAGTACATTTGTATGAGTATATGGCTGGAGAGATTTGTAAAGGAATTTAGAAGCCCTCTTCAAATCCAGCTGGACTGAAAGTTGGTACCATTCAATGACTACTCAGAGCTGTGCAAAATAATTTTGGTGATCTCAGGCGTCATACCAATGAATCTTTTTTCACATTACCAAAAAAGAATAGTAGCTGGCACAAATGAACACCTTCATCAACAAGCTTTACAGGTAAAAAATATTAAATTGATGTCAAAAATATATTTGGACAGAGATGATGGCCCAAAGAAGAATCCTTTCCTGGCAAGGCTGGAACAATGTGATAGAAGCCTGTGCTTCTGCTGAATATGCTGTATTTTTTCTACAGCTAAATAGGATTTAATTTTCAATGGCACTCATTTCAGCAAGCAAATGCACATTAAATAACACTTTAAAACAACAGAGTATAAAATGGCATATTAATGTCACCACACACTTCTGTCACAGGAAGTATGAAATGGACCATCATTTCCTTGAAAATATCTCAGCTAGTAATTTCTCTTGGTGCCTCCTAATGGAAAATTATTTTAAAAAAATAAATCCCACAAAGGATAATGCTGCTCAGCAAGTTAAGTTAATGCATGGGGAGGAAGTATCATCCCAAATAAGGCTGTTAGTGTTGTATTAATAAAGCATTTCAGATTCCAGCACTCAAAGTCTTTCCTGAATGACTAGGACTTCAGAGAGAGAACAAGGGAAAGTGGAAAAAATTAAAACTAAATTTATGACAGGGTTGGCTACTTAAGCATCTCTTTCGGAATCAATATTCTGTTCTTAGTTATACTGGTAAAAATCCAAAATAAATTGAATTCAATAAAAAAATTATCTGGATCTATACCAATGAAAGTGGGGGGCGGAGGGGGGGGGAGTCTGCTTCCTGGTGAGGCGTGATTATAATGAAAAAAAGTTGATTCCACACTGATGTTGAGTCCTGTCCCAGAAGTGCCATAGACATTATTATGAAACAGGAAGTGACTGATGCTGATGTATAGCAGCTACTTACTGATAAGGAAACTCATAATTCATCACTTCTACTTGCTCTGTGTCAGATTCTGTGACCCTACATGACGGGACAACTTAAAGAATAGGAAGCTGTAAAAAGATGACAGAATTTAGCCCTAAGCAATACATGCTTAAGTAGCAATGCCTGTAGTATAAGTACATATATATTCATGCATTATAATTTATTATGAGACCACATGTTTTTTTCACATTGGACCCTACCATATTAATTTTGCATCACTATTTATCACCATAAAAGTTCAGTTACTCTAGCACAGTGTTCAAGGAGAATTATTGAACATGCATGCTTTATGTTTTATTTCAGTAACAGGAAATAAATAAATGTTGTGCTGACGAAAGGTGGTTGACTAACCAGACCTGAAGGGTGACATCCCTTCTCTATAAATGGGTACAACAAAGGTACAATGCCAGCCAACTTTGTTACCCTTCTCTAGAAATGTACTTCAACCCTGACCTCTAGTATACTAATTATTGTAACAGTTGTAGTCACAGGGGACCAAAATATACTAAGGACTAAACATAAACCAAATATTATTTCCTGTGCCATAAGCCAACTGATGGCAACAACTTTTATATATAATACTGACTGAGTTACATTCATTATCTTATTCAACAGATTCAATGAAGCACTTTTCAAACTTCAGAGAGCTTTAATAGAGTCTTTGATTAGTGACAACTCTTTGAATTCCCTGCTCCTGGGAGCAGTGGCACAGGGTGGTAAGTGGTGGCACTCCGTCTCTGCCTACCTACGGAACTTTCCAAGTACCCCTAGGGGTACGCGTACCCCCTGGTTGATAACCCGTGCTGTATGAGTTTCTCTAGAACAGGTTTTCAACATTTTAAGACTTAAGGCCAGCTGTTAGTGTTCACTCATTTCTTGACTGTAAAAAAATAATGAAGCAATTCTTTTGTTGCTCAAGAGGTCAGAAAGGAATCCTTACTGTCAAAACCTATTTGAAAACTTTGTGTTTATCTTGTGAAATGTATATGCATTTGCATACCTAACAGTTGCATAATACACTGTGGTACCCTTTAAAGTTTCCAGGATCTCACAGTACTATACAGTGTTGAGACATCCTGATAAGACATCACTGCTTTAGAAGTTAAAGAACTGACCTTACTTCCAATGAAGTAAGAAAGAGGTTTTCCACTGTATCCATGGTAGCATGAGCATTTAATTTGAGCTTTAACTCTTAATGATTTAAATGGGGCAGGATTTAACTCCCAAACTCCGACCATGCAGGAGGTGTAATGTAAATTCTGGGATTGATCCCTTAGGGGCAGTTTGTACTCCAGTTCCTCAAAGGACCCAGTTCAAAACACAGCAGGATAGTCTCATAATGTTCAACTTCATGCTTGGCCATGGGTGGACAAAAAACTAAAACTAAAAATAAACTGATATTGAAGGGTTTATGAAGGGCTGGCTAAAATCTGATTTTAGGCACAAATCTTGAGTAAAGGATGGTAATGCCAAGAAAAAGAAATGGGAGGCACTATGATTCAGATACATCTTTAAGTCACACATCCTCCTGCTTTCTCCTTCTGCAAGGGAGAGAAGTAATTTAGATGTGACCTATGCCACTGCATACCTAAATACATCCAAAATAGTAGCTTAGCAGTTTATCTTGAACAGAACTCTATGGAAAAAAAGGGATTTCTGCATCCCAAGGACTTTCTCATTGCCAAATTGTAGAGGCCTGCTGTAAACAATGGAGGAGACAGAGCTCCTCAAAAAACATCACAAGACTTTTTGAAAAAAAATGTTACTCAACCTAAATATGTAAGGCTCTACCAACTCCCCCTCTAGTTTGTAAATCTATAGTTATACAGAGAGCATCCAGAAGTAATGCCAATTCACACAAACTAAGGTTCTGATTCTCAACTGTTTTCAATTTTCAAATTTCTGCATCTGACAGCAGCTGCATTTTCAAATCCATTATTTGGCAATTTAAGTATTACTCACTGTGTCAAGGATAGGACATATAAGGAGGAAAAAATATTCCTCCGGTCTGTATCCCAACAGAATAGTCTTATTAATTAAATAACACCAAGACATAACAATGTATTTTTCAGGTACAGCTACAGAAAATTATACACTCTGGCTTATACTTTGGAAATGAATAAATAAATGTTGATTATTCTTGCAAGTAAATCTATCATTTCTTATTTTGTTTTCATTGAAAGATTACACATTTTCCTTAGTGATTTGAGATATACAACACAATGCCCCTTTAAAGAAGACAGATTTTCAGACAATGCATGTTCAGCACTTTCTGAAAGTCAGGACTACTCAAGTTGTACCATGTTATACAGTCAAACAGAAACATCCAAAAAGCACTACCCGCTTATCAAAATGTAGGCCACTGACATCACAACATATAGGAAGCTCTGTATCTGTTAAATGGGCAACCATTAGAAATCAACTGCAACATTACCTCACTCCAAAATAAACAAATGGAGCCTAGTGTTTATGAAAGGTGCCTTACTGCTGGTCATAAAAACCAAAGTTCCTCAGAGCACTGACAGAAGTGACATTTGTCACTCAATCAGCCCTTTGAAAGCAGTCTACCACCATGCCATGACACAAATGCATGGCTGTAGAGTGCTTTAAAAGTGGCCAATCATGCAACAAATTAATCCTCATCTAATGAGGGATCAGATGAAAGCACTCCAAAGCAGAGCACCTTAAGGAACCTCTGTCTGTCAGTGTCTGCATGCAAACGGGGCTGCACTGATGCAGCCCAGCCCCACCCCAAGTGCTATGTGCAGGAAGGGAGGGGAATTGGGGGAGGGAGAAGGAGCTGCGGGCTGGGGTTTGCCTAGCCTGAACTGAAGGGGGCGGGAGGGGTAGATAGGAACCCTCTCCCCCGCCTTGCAGCTCCCCCAGCCTCCTCCCCATCCCCAGTATAAAAGCTCAGGCTGGGTAAACCCCAGCCTCCAGCTCCAGTTCAGGCTGGATGGACCCCAGCCTGCAGCTCCCTTCAACTCCCTCTCCCCTCCTGCAGACAGCACCAGAGCTGGGGCAGGGGTGGCGGGGGGAGTAGGCTAAAGAAGCGAGACAGCAGACACACAGCTTCCTCCACTGAATCAGCTCCAAAGTAGAGCTCAAACCCCTTCCCCCACCCCGACCCAACAGTGAATGTCTGATTGGAGGAGGGAGCTCTAACTCATAGTCCAGAAATTTGGAAGTGGGGGACCAGTGGCAGCACTAATTACTGCAGTTCTGGTAGCTGTGAAGATTAATGCTCCCACTGTTCCCTTGCCGCCACATTTCTGGACCCACAAGGAGTCCCAAGAACTGCATGACATGCCTACCCACACTGGATTTGGCCCACAAGCCAGAGCATTCTCTCTTTGTATTAAACGAAATGAGTAAAATATAACCAACAGTCATCTGGGAGTTGCATTTCATTTCTTTTTTTCTTAAATGAAGTAAATGAAGCCACAGAGCATTTTGTGCTTCCTGCATAGTTTTTCCCACCTGACACGCAGTGTAGGTTCCATTCAAAATACATACATGTTAATGCTTTACACCAATAGCTATTTGTCTTAATTGGAAACTGACCCAACTCCAAACTATACTCTTCACATTAAATCACTTGTCAGAAGAACAGTACTTTGGTACAAAGAATCAGTTTGTTTGTAAGGCTAGAGCAACTAGGTCTGTGCAAAATCATAAAGGGGCTAGCTAGATTCTTTGCTTTTGTAACTCAGCATAGATTCACGGACTTCAGAGGACTTATACCAATTTGTGCAACTTGAGCATCTGGCCCAGAAAGAATCTAGGACAAATGCTGTCCCGGAGTCAGTCAGCCCAGAACTGGGACTTGATGTTCACATTTTGGTACCGTCCCACCCAATTAGGGGCAGGTGGGCACCCTAAGTGTTGTCCCCAGGTTTATACTATCATTTTGTAGCAATTTTCTTGAGAATGTGGCTGACTATATCTAAGGGGAAAGAGGACAGCTCTGAAAGAGCTGAGGAGAGAAAGGATAGTCTCAGAAAAAATAGAAAGAGGAGAGGAGAAAGGGTAGTCCCAGGGAGAACAGAGGAAGGCCACAGGGAACTATAGTAGCACAACAAAGACTGTTTGGAGCCAAGCAGCCACTGTGCTGTTTGGGGCATGGGCACTAACTGCCCACCCCCCCAGGTTTGAAGAGGAAAACACCCCTTCCTAAGAGCTAATGAAAAAGAAAGAGCTCTTTGAAGTGGAGGTGCTACAGATCACTGGGGAACCCAGAGACTGAGAAGAGCCAGGTCTCAAAGCCAGAGGCTTGCTCCTTGTGAAGCCACACGAGGGCTGGCTTTAGGGGGTCCTTCAGGAGAGGGAGACAAAATAAGGCTTTTGAGGGAATCCCGAGGTAAAGCTTCCCTTGGAAAGTAGCACTAATCTATGACAGGCCTATAATAGAAGAACTCTAGTCCTAATTTGGCTTCCAGTCACCTTTCTCAATAATATATAACCTGTCAAGATAAAATATGTTCGGGACATACAATCTCTACCAAGCATTTTATTGACTTTACTACTTCTGAAAGGCAATCAAAATTCCTTTAGACTTTTTTAATGACTATATTTTCTAAATATTATCCATGGACAAATATAAGAACACAAAAATCCAAGGGTGTTTATGTAGTTTGACTTATGTGCCATATACTGTCCATTACAGTATATACTTTTTTTTTTTCAAGTAAACTAAACAAATTTTGTCTACAGAAGCTTGAGTTGAGGCTCTACGCACAAGAAAAATTCTACTAGAAGTCACTTGTGTTGAAATTAATGGGAGCTTTGCTTGAGTAAGATCTGTAGTGTGAAGTCCCTGGTCACCCCAAAACAACATTTATTCTCCACAAAGAAATAAAACATTGAGGGCTCTGGTGTGATTTTTACTGCCAGCGCCTGCACCAGAACAGGGGAAGGAGGAGAGAAACAGGGCTTGATCAGGCTAACTGAGCTGCCATCTTCCCCACGCAGCAATCCCAGAAAGTCTCACAGGCTCAGACAAAATAACTTTCACAACAACAGCTCTTTTGTACAAGTCTGCCATGCACTCTCCCTATGCATCTGATGAGGTGAACTTGGGTTCAGTGAAAACTTGTATTTTGTCTATGTTATTTAGTTAAGTCTGTAAATGTACATATCGACCTTACCTTCTTCTCCACCAACCAGCACAGAAGAATAGGCCGGGGGCACCCATTATATACAACAAACCAGATTCACACCTATGGCCTGTGCTAGGCCAGGGTCAAGAACTTAATGAAAGGCTGATACAGCCCACATAGTCACCCAGCAAAGACTAGTGCAAGGGTGGCCAACCTGCGGCATAAGAGCCACAAGTGGCACAAGCACACTCTGTCTGTGGCATGCAGCAGATGAAGGAGGGGCCAGCAAGAACAGCAGCAACACATAGGGTAGGAAGCAAAAAGGCAGAGCAGGAGATGGGGCCAGAAACGCAGCATAGGGAGCAGAAAGCTGAGCAGCAGATCTGACAGAAGGAGGGAATCCAAGTGACAATGGAGGAAGCGCAGGGTTAATTTGTGACACACCTGCTGAAAAGGTTGGCACTTACTGGGCTAGGGCTTCCCTAAGGACTGCTGTAATTTGCATCCCTGCCACAATGACCCTTATGAGCCAATGAAGGAGGCTAATTGCTGAGGAGATGTAAAATCTGACAACCATAACTCCTGCTACCATGCTGCAAAACAACCCACACATTGACCATGCCCTGGGAATTTCTGCCTTGCTGCTGCCAAGGGGATAGAGAGCGAGTAGGAATCTTTGTCTAGGAGAGCAAGGAGTGAGATTATAGCTGCGACTTGCATGGGTGTGTGATGCAGAAGACATCTCCTTGAGCTCTCCCTTCCAATAACTGTCATACCTCTACCAAGCTGGCTGTGACTGCAAGACTCTTAACTGTTCGAAGTTTGCCTTTGGTTTGTTCTAAGAGGAGAGAAATGCTGTAGATGGCTGACAGACTTACTAGTTATTTTATTAAATGCCTTTTTCTTTAGCCTCCAAGGGCTACTTAGAGTAATAATTTCTAGAGGCTATTGCCCCTCACAGAGTGAAGCTATAAATGCCTGGCACTACTAACTGAAATGGAAATTGTAAGCCTAGTAATTTATACTGTTTATAGTGTTTGGATGTAGCCACCCAAAGTGAGTTGGCCTAGGAAGCTCCAGGAACACACATTCTTTATAAAGGGGACAAAGCAAGCCAAGGAGAAGGATTTAGAAACTGGCTAGATCAAAGAACAGGAACACAGAAAGCTTAGCAGTTGATGATAGCCTTATCAGGGATGTTGACTGACTTGTACTCCTGGGCATCACTTCAGTCAACAATATCACAATGCACTTAACACTTCTAGAGCACCTGTCATCTGAGGATCTCAAAGCACTTTGTAGACATTAATTAAGTCTCAAGTCATAACACTCCTGTGAGATATACAGGAGTATGCTTGTTGAACTTTCCAAACATATATAGGGAATTAAATACACATCCGACCCTTTGATTATATCGTGTGTTTAAGGCCTATAGGAAACGATTCAAAAAGATTGCTTCCGAGTACCCACAAGCTACCAGAGTGAACTATACCAGTATAAACCTAGATTTGTGCCAATGCAACCATGTGTAGCTCTACACAATGTAAACCTTTGTCAGCATAGTTCCATCAGATTATGTTAATATACCTCTACTGTACATAGCTTCTAAACCCCATGCTGCTTTGAACATCTCAGCAGTTACACATTTCACAAAGAGATTTAAGTGACTTGCCTAAATCACACTGCAAATTAAATGCAGCTATACAGATTCCTATACCCAGTGATTCAGCACTGCCTTTGCCTATATCAGTGAAAGGCCTTCAGGTTTCCTTTCCAGTTTAAAAGGACATCAAAATTAAGCAATTCTTCAAATTTTGAGAAAGGATTACATTTTCAAAAGCATTTAAAGACCCTCATGAAAATTTTTCCCCAAAGATATTTTTAGCTAAGTGCAGAATGGGAAAAACTGGCAAAGGGCAGCATTGCAAACCAAGTTTAATTCACTTTAAGTGTAAAATTAGAACAATTTAGAGCAAAGACTACACACACACACACACACACACACACATTCACACGGCCTGAATGGCACAACACAAAGCACCACCTCTGCCCTCTGTCACTAATCAGCTATATGAAGTGGGTATCTTAATATTAAACCTAGCCAGCTGTAATGCATTTGCTAAAGTAATTACATTTATTTTTACAGATTACAAGTGCTTAGGTTTCACTTACTGCTGTACTAGAGTCAGAGATTTCAATTTTGCAGATAAAGTTCGGCACTGTTATAATCAACGACAGCATCCAGTGCTTAAAGCTGCTAACCATGCACACATTTGAAAAATGTAATACCATATTTATTCCAGCAAAGTTATCATACACTACTGTGTGTGTGCGCACATGCATTTATATATATTTATTCTTCAGTTCAAGAACCTTATTTTATTTCTCTTTCTCTTTACATCAGCAAAACTTAGATAATTAGAGGACAGCTTAATGTTTAAAGCCTTTTGTTCCTTTAAGTGGGCATTTTTCAGATATACATAGATTTACTCACAAGAAATGGCTGAGTGCTCATGCCAGTGTTTGAGGTTCCTCGGAAAAGCTTTCACTCTAACAGTGCAGCTGTGGCCTGAATATCAGCCAAGCACCAAAAAAAAGTTTGATTCAGTTTCAGCCCTCTGTTTTCCCTCATTCTCCAATTCCCATCCCAATGATAAAAACATGGCATTGTAAACAAATGTCAGTATGAATGGGGGTAGGTGTAAAAGTTAAAACTTGGGAGCCACCGCTTTGATAAGCAGCATGATTACATCACCCATAATTGCCTGTTACCCTTATTCAGAATTTGATCAACGCCTGCTGAAGACAATGACAAGATAGGGCATGGTGGCAACTTAGGTGGCACCTCACAGTGCATCGGAGCAGAGTCAATCTGTTGGAGCATGGTAATTACCACGCTCCAGCTGCCTCCTGCATCTTGTGTATCAGCCTTAAAAATGGTGACAGGGCTGCTTTGAACTAAAGCTCGTTGAATGAGTTTTAGTTCAAGCGCCCCCACCGCCATTTTTAAGCACAGGGACACTGATACATGAGACACAGCAGTGCTTTAATTAGAGCTGTTCTTATTAAAACATTGCCCCTTCTCCCTACCCCCAGAGCATGTGTAAAAGTGCCCTCAGAGATTAACTGGTTCAGACAGTCATGAGCTTTCACAGGCTACAAACTACTTCATCAGCTGAAGACAAGAGGCTCTTTCCACTGACTGCTTTGGATCAGACTCTGAGGGCCTAATTATCATACTCAGACATGAATATGTTGAATGGGACACACAAATATTTGGAAACGGTTGCTTTCAAAAGCTACTAGACAACTCATGCCCTTAAGGCATGATCAGGCAATACAGGTATGTCCGGACAGCATTATATTTCTAATTAGGTGTTGTCACTGGAGAACTTACCAAGGAATTTCAGATCCTTGTTCAGAAATAGTGCAAAGAAGCTTCTCTCTACTTTTTGCTGCTTGTTTTCAATCCCATTGCTTTGAGACATTTAGAGTCACGTTCTGTGCCACAAGTGGATAGACTTGCATTCACTTCTATGGAGCTGACCATGGCCTTTTAATTGCTATGGTTTCAAACACAGCATGTAGCAATATATTACAATGTAATTTTCAAACTTGTGCTTGAATAAACTATTCAGTGGTTTTATATTCCCGTACAATTAGTAACCCAGATGAGGGTATTTGATCAAGGAAGCAGAGTGGAGAGAGAAAAAAAGCACAAATGATAAAGTAAAACCGTCTTTGCTGGTCAAGAAGGAAGTGATTTAAGACAATTTTGTGCCTCAGCTTAGTAACAAATCAACATGTTTGAGGCCTTATAAGCAGATTCTCAGCAGTGCTGGCAAACTCAAGAATTTTAAATTGATGTTTTTTCTTTGTTAGGAAGCAGTTTGTCTTGAGGAACCATTTGCTCTGTAGATTATTTAAGAGACTACCAAATGTCTCTCTGGGCTTGGACTGATGTCCAGTTTCCCCAGGGAGAGTCCCCTGCTCTCTCTGGAGAAACCACGAGTGTACAGAAATTCATAATTTTTCTCCCAGAGTAAAAGTGGCCACTTAGGGAGGAAAATAACTTGGAAACAACCAAGTGAAGTGGCTCCCCAGGGAATCTCTTTCAGGAGACAGAACTTCTGTACAGGCAATGGATGCAGAACCAACCTCTGCAATCCCAGTGTGCTTTGCTTCCTTCTTCCCTGTCCTGTGTGAGCCTCAGCCAAGAAGGGAGCAGAACATGACCACTGAGTGTTTGGGGCTCAAAAAGCCCATGGCTGAAGCAAGAGGTACATTTTGTTCCTGCCTTGTTCTCTGCCTGAATCACACTGCAGCACTTGTGTGCAAGGAAGCATACAAGCATAATACTCCCTGCCCAGCCTCAGCTGTGCTCCAACACAGCACAGGAGAAGGGAGAGCCTGCAGGACTCTTATGTGCAGGGCACGACCCTGCCCTCACCTTCCCTGACCCTGGATCCCTGCCTGCATTCACTTAAAGCCTAAAAAGCTCTCTGCTGGACTAGCTGCTCTAAGGTCCCCTGGATGCTCGGCATCCATACTGCAGGCTCTTTGCTTCTGTCTGAACTTGTAGACAGGTCATTTTTTCTCTCAGGAAAACTAACCTGAGAGAGTCATCCTAGATTATTTAAATGTGTGTACACAGCGTCTCTCTCTGGTCTCACAGGCCTCAGGGGCCTATAACCACCTTAACTAGAATGGTATGAGACTAATAACATTTGCCACTTCACAGAATGCAATTATTAAGAGCACAACATTCCCACACAAAAATATACATAAAACCACCTGGCATTCTCCTGATGGAAGAATTTGCATCCAGACTGACTATGTAATTGCTGATCATTGGTAGCACACTGCCCTTGTTGATGTCTGCTCATATTGCAGAGCAGGTTGTAACTCTGATCACTTCCTTGTGGGAGTAAAAGTAGGTAGAGATTATCAAAGAAGAGCAGCCAGTGTAACCAATGGACTCAAGTAGAGAGGATCAACACAGATGCTCTTAAAAATGTGCAAGTGGATGAAGAATACTAGCTAGAGCTCTACAGCAAATTTTGGGCACTAAGAGATACAGAAGATATAGATATTGAAGTGGGGTAATGAAACATTCAGAACAGTAAAGGAAGTGCCTGAAAATAAGATAGGAGTAAGACAGAGAAATAAGAAAGATTGGTATGACTACAAAATCCCTAATATTAAAATGAGACCCCTGTGAAATGATCTGATTTCTCTATTTGCATTAGTTCAGCTTTTTCACCTAGGCTCTCTGCTACAGCAAGCTTGCAATGCAAGTTAGGTATGACATGCCATTGTAAATATTTATAGACCATAAAGCTGGGAGGGATGTTCAGATTGCATATTATATGCTACTGTGATTCCCCAACAGAGCTGCCAACTGTCCATAAATTCATAGACAGTCAGTTAAAAAAAAAAAAAGCTAAAAACACCTGTCCATAAAGTCCATAGAAGGTGGAGTTGTCCATTAAAAAAAAAAATCAAACAACCAGGACCTTGACTGTAGCTCACTCTCTGAATAAGACTGGATGTTGAAGGAGAGACAAAGAAGGGCAATTCCACTTGGTGTCTGAGCAGG
>NW_005841929.1:339833-439733 GCF_000455745.1 Alligator sinensis
ATGCAGCCCCCTGTGGGAAGCAGTCTCTCAGGGCTTTTTAGCCCATTTAGCCCACTCCCCCACTCACCCAGCCATGTGCTGCTGCTGCTGCATCTTGCTGCCTACCTGTAACACTGATTCACAGGTAGACAGAAAGTAGTCCTTCTTTGGGACTACTGCTAGGACAGGGTGGAGTGGGGCAGGACATTGTGCCAGGATGAGTGGGGTAGGGCATTGTTACTTCCTCTTAAGTCACACACTAAATCAGTGACAGAACTCTAGTGTTTGTGATCTAACACTGGATTGGAAGGAATTTTTAGATGAGCAGCTATATTATACTCAAGTGGTCAAGCCTCCTGTCCTAATTCAGTTGTCATGGAGAATTTGGCCTCATTAGTGGTGCCTACAAGGTTCATACAAGGCTCAGGACATAGACCCAGTTAATCCTGAAGAATTGGGGTGAGTGAGTGCACACATGAGCACTCGTGCAGGAGTGCGTGTATGTGTGCACATGTGCATGCACGTGCATTACAGCACATAATATATTGTTGCCATCTAAGGAACCAGCTTGACCAAACTTCACAGTTGCAGCAGGAGCTTTTGTCGGAGCACTGAAATTACACAGTTCCATTTTTGTATGGTGCATCTTAAGTGAAGAGGGGGAGAAGGCATGTAAAAAACATGGTATGCGATGCCTGGGAACAAGATTCAGCTGATGCTATCCATATAAACATTTCTGAACCACTAATTACATTTCTTTATGAAAGAAAAATGTATAAACATAATTTCCACTTGCAATAATCAGTGACTTCAGTCTGCTGGAATTCTGAAATTGACTTCTCTTTACCATCAGCAGAGCTGAGTAGCCACCATATTCTTTATGAATACTGAATAGATGCATTATGCTCATGTGCTTTTTCTGTAAGCATAAGGAGGACAGGTCCTCTTTTATGCACACAAGAAGAAGTCCAACACAAGTGGTGCATGTTTGTTTTATACCACACATGTAAAAGTCAAGCAGTAATTTATATCGATTACATAATGAGACACTCAGTCTCTTTTCAAAATGGCCCTTCAGTCAAGCCAGTCACACCTGTATAAATGCAAAGTCACATCTGGTTCATAAATCTGTTCTTTCTGGTACTCCAGAGAGATACCTTTATGCCTCATGTGGAAAAGGCTGAACCAAAGTTATATGAAGAACATAACTATTTCCATACAACTTCCCCTCCTCCTCTGACTTTGACATGCTCCTGTTTAAAAATTCAATTAATCATTTCTGCTATGTTAGACTGCACCTGGGCCAGATTCAGACATGGCATAAGTGAATGCATCTCCAACAACATCAGAGATCACCAATTCCTTGTACAAGGTCTGGGTTTGACCTAGTATTTCACTTCTGCAACAACACAGTTTTCCTTTTTATTGCAAATGGGTTCTGCGCTCTGTGGTATCTTTTATTTTTTTACTACTAAGATGTCAGATTCACTGTTCACACCAAAGAGACAGATTCTTTATACCTCCAGGAAAAGATAGATGAAAAATTTCCTGAAAACAATATTCCATCATGAACCTGATATGCATCTAATTCCACAGATACATACTGGCTTATCTCCAGTAACACCTCTTGAGGATCTAGCCAGGGATCTTTCAAAACTGAATTTGCATTGGTTAAAAGCCAAGATTTTCAAGGATGGATTAATAAGATTTGGATAGAGTATTGTAACAATCCACTCCAACCTAGGAGTTTTCACACTGGACCACCTTAGATGGAGGTGACTTGACCAAGATCACAAATTAATGGCTCCAAGTCCCATAACATCCAGGCCACTAGACAAGTTATTTTGGGTCCTTTGCATGTGAAAACCCTGCTACACAAAAAAAGTTCAACAATCAGAGTATCTAGCACCTAATTGTTTGGTGTTTTTCAAATATGTTAATGTGCTCTTAAATTCTAACTTCATTTAACTGGTGGAAGTGTTTCTGTTTACTTAGTACATCCTTTGTGGTCAATGTGGTACTGCTAGCAAACAAAAAATAAGAGCAGCCATAAAGATTATTTAAGTAGTAAATAACCATGAGGACCAGAAATATGAGGTCTGGGATAAAAAATTATTTTCGAGCTGTATGTTGGGTTCTAAGAATCGGCATTAATTATTTTTTGCATTCCTGTGTCTTACACTGATTTTCTGCCTGACCATAGCAAAGTCTAATCTCTCAGTGTCTGTGACATTATAGAAACTCATTTACTTTACACAGGTAACAAGCAAGCCAGTTCATTAGTGTTTCTAGGGTTCCAGGATTGGTGGACTCCACTAGTGAAATAGGGATATAGCACAATTGGATTGAAATGCACTAAGACACAGCAGGAAACATTTATATGTACTGTACTTTAACTGAGCTTCTTGCACTAGATGTTCTCTATTTATGAGAATTTAATTTGCTCAAAAGGAAAACCCAGAGGGGATGGACCAGTTCAGAGGATTTGCAATGTAATACAGAGCCTTTTACCTTTCCATTAACATTGAATCTGGCAGAGTTCAGTAGAGGACAGAAGTCAATCCCAGCCAATGCTGATCTATATTTTAGGTAAAATTAGCTGGTAATTTAAGACCAGTAGCACTTTTATGTAGTACAAACCAATTCTTGCTGTACTTGTTCTACAGATATTAAGCAAACTTCACCCTTCAGCACTAAAAGGCAAGCCCCATTATATATCTTTAAAAAATGTATCTTCAGACACGTGCAGCATTGCATCTATCAATAGAACAGGTACCAAAGTCAGTACTTTAGGGGTGAAGCATTAAACTTGTCCTGTAAAAGGATTTTTTTTTAAAGGAACTGTTTTAAAAAAAAATAAAGTTGATTATTACCCTCCCTATTTTATTAGATACATTCTAATAGCTGCAAGAAATACAAGCGGATTGGGCAAAACAGTGTACCAACAAATGTATGTCTTGGCCGAAAAGTCCTGTAATAAACAAAACTGTACATCCTGTAAAGAGAGTTGTAATCCCAGAGCCCTCTCTCCTACTTATACACATGGTTAGGGCCAGGAGCAGTTTTAAAGTATTTCCTATTCTGCACTATCTCTTCCTCTTCATTTCTGGTTTGCACTCAAGCTCAAATATCATTTTGTTCACTACCATAGGCTGTTTCATACAAGTAGAATCAGTTTAACTACTATACAATCCCAGACTCTTATAGTGTTCTCTCACAGTTTAATTAACACAGAGTAAATTAGTACATCACATAACAAACTTTTAATAGTAATGCATGGCACCTATAAACGTCAAAGTTTCAACATCTTTACAGAAACAAGAGAGCCTGCAATCATGTGCTTAACTGTGCACCTGGGAATAATCCCACTGAAGTCACTGGAGCCATCCAAATATAATCAGCGGAGGGCCAAGCCCTTAATAATTAAACTTAACATTACAAACAGTAACAAGGCCTTGTGAGATCAACGATGCTTGGGGATAATTTTAATTCTTATCCTGGAGCACCTGGCATTAGTCATGTTTAGGAACAGAATACATAAGGAAACATTGTCCAGTAGGGCAACTCCTATCAATAGTGTTCTCACCAAAGGAAGTGTCAAATTTATTTATCTGTACAGCACCGAGCATGATTGGCTCTAGGTTATGATTAGTGATCCTATAATACCTATTAGATGTAATAGCAGACAAAACTTATAAACAGTCAGGATCTCTCCAATAGCACCTCTGCTAAGAAGTAACTTAACTTTTTTAGCTGTGCTTTCCCACATGTCAAATGGGTTAATGACAC
Organism: Alligator sinensis; assembly: GCF_000455745.1. NCBI lineage: Eukaryota > Metazoa > Chordata > Crocodylia > Alligatoridae > Alligator > Alligator sinensis. Next base: position 343,602 of record NW_005841929.1, read on the forward strand.
TCATGCATCTTAAGGCTGTATACTGCTGCCCATCATTTTAGTATTTGAGTACCATCCATATAAAAAAAAATCAATAGCAATAGTTAAGTCTCAAGTAGCATTCATGGAATTTCTGGCACTTTCCCCTTTTTAGGATCAGAACTCATAAAGAAATGTTGTCTTACTAAAGTTTTGAGCAAATTAGTTAATATTTGTGCAGAACTTAGAAGACCGTTATACATTGCTATATAATCGCAAACAAGATTTTGACAGGAGACATACCTACTACTGTTTGCTTTGACAATTGCAGGATAAAATGGAAATGTGAAAGAGGTTTTATGATGAACTTTTGGCCAATTTGGATAAACATTATTCAACACTGCTTATTCAAATATATAAGGATTAAAGACAAGTTACTATGTCACTTGAGACCTATTCTACCACAATGCATAATGTCTTCAAGGAAATTTTGGAGTTCCAATATGAATGGTTCCATGGGAGGATTGTCATGGGAAGACAGACTGAAGGATAAAGGTGCACAGGAGGGCTGGGAGCTTTAAAAGGGCACAATATAAGAAGACAAATAAGAAGCTGTTCTGACACAATGGAAGCACAAGAATGGCAAGAGACCAATGGCAGCACAAGAAACTTCTAAAATGCCTCAAATGCAAAAGGAAAGCATATAGGCAATGGAAGAACAGACATGTCACCAAGGAAATAGCAAGGACCTGCAGGGACAAAATCAGGAAGGCAAAGATAAAAGAACAAGCTGCACCTGGCAAAGGATGTTAAGGACAACAGGAAGAGGTTCTATAAGTATGTTGGCCAAGAAAAGAAGGACCAAGGAAGCTGTGCGTCCTCTGTAAATGAGCTGGGGGAACGCCAAACCAACAATGCAACGAAGGCAGATATACTCAACAGCTACTTTGCCTCAGTCTTCACAAAAGAATTAAGCTGCATCCAGACACCTAATAAGAATTATCTTGATAAGGAAGAGGGCAAGCTGAGGGAAGAGATAACAAAAGAGAAAGTCAGACACCTTTTGTTGGGGCTGAATGAATTCAAGTCAGTAGGGCTGGAAGAACTTCATCCCAGGGTACTGAAGGAACTGGCAGAGGAGATCTCGAAGCCCTTGGCAACAATCTTCATGAAATAGTGGGAGAGAGGCCAGGTGCCAGAGAACTGGAAAAGGGCCAACATAATGCCCCTGTTTAAAAGAGGCAAAAAGGAGGACCCAGGGTACGACAGATTGGTTAGCCTCACCTCAATACTAGGAAGTGACTGGTGTATATCCTAAGGAAGAGCATTTGCAAGTATCTGGAGGAGAAAAGACTGATCACAAGTAGCCAGCATGGATTTATGAAAAATAAACAGTGTCAAACAAACTTGATCTCCTTCTTTGACAAAGTAATTACCTAAGTGGATGAAGGAAATGCTGTAGATACTGTGTATCTGGACTTCAGCAAGACTTTTTATAAGGTCTCACATGACTTTCTCATAAATAAATTGGAGAAATGTGGGATAGAAAAAAACTACTACAAGGTAGATACATAAGTGGCTCAATAGCCATAAGCAATTAACGGGTCCATGTTTGAATGGCAGGAGGTTTCAAGAAGAGTACCACAGGAGTGTGTCCTGGGCCCAGTGCTGTTCAATGTGTTTATTAATGATTTGGATGTCAGCATAGAAAGCTTCTTGAACAAGTTTGCAGAAGACATAAAACTAGGAAGGACTAGGAGGATGGGAGCACAATTCAGAAGGATCTCAACAGACTGGAAAGTTGGGCTGAAGCTAACAGGATGAAGTTCAATGTAAACAAATGCAAGGTGCTACACTTCAGAAAGAATAATAAAAAACACAAATATAAAATGGGTGCTACCATGCTGAATGGGGGCACCATGGAAAAGGGCTTGGGAGGCTTGGTATAGCACAGACCCAATATGAGTCTGCAGTGCGATACAGTCACACAAAAGACAAATGCAGTTTTGGGATGCATCAGTAGAAACATTAGGTGCAAGACACGAGAGGTGCTAGTGCTTCTCTACTCAACACTGGTTAGACTAAATCTGGACTCCATATTTTTTAAAGGATATGGAGAAGAAAGAGAGGGTGCCTGTAGATGTGCCAGGAGGCTGATCTGACACACTATAATACAACACATTGGAGCAGACTCGATTAATTGAGTCTGTGGAGCATGCTAATTAGCGCATTCCAGCCAGGCTCCACATCTCTCACATCAGTGCCCCAGGACATCAAAATGGTGGTAGGGGAGCTTTAACTAAAGCTTGTTCAATGAGTTTTAGTTAAAGTGCCCCCACCACCATTTTGAAGTTCAGGGATGCTGAATACATGAGACACTGTGGGCACTTTAATGGTCCGAGAACCACTCTAATTAAAGCACCCCAGCCCTGGAGCACATGTAAGAACACCCAGAGGGTTCACAGGCAGGAGCAATACAAGTTTTACTCCCAATGTGTACCAACAAAGATGATAAAGGTCTTGGAAAACAAGTCATATGAGGAGAGGATAAAGGAGCTAAGCATGTTCAGCTTGCAGAAAAGGCATTTAAGAGGGGACATAACAGAGTATTCAAATCCTTGAAGGGCTGCCATGAAGAGGAAAACACCTTTTCTCTCATGCTGCAGAAAGAAGGACATGGACAAGTGGCTTGACACTAGTTTAGATTGGATATCCAGAAAAACTTCTTCACTGTTAGAATAGTGAGGCACTGGAAGAGACTGCCTAGGGCAAGCTGTGGAGTCTCCATCCCTGGAGGGCACAAAAAGAGGTTGGACAGCCAATGGTCAGGGATGATGTAGGCACAGCCATACCCATGTTTTACTAGGGTATTTCCCATGCTTCTGGGCTTTGCTGGTTTCCCCTGCCCCCAATTTCTGCTGCATGTGTCAGGGTGCTTTTAAGCCTTCCTCAGAGGCACTGGGTGTTGGCTACAGCCGAGACTGGGGACTTAACTGGGGTGTGCTAATGCTCCTGCTTGTTCCTAGCAAGAGGGCCTTGCCTCTCTGCTCAGGATCAGACCAGTCACCATATCTGAGATAGGAAGGAATTTTACCTATGGTCAGATTGGTATGAACTGGGAGGGGGTGGGGGGTTGCCTTCCTCTGTAGCAGGGTTTGTGGCCCTTCACCTGGGATCTCTTGAGCATATTTTGATAACATTATAGACACAAGATGTTGGCTGCTATGTTCCCCTACTTTACCGTGGGCAGGCTAAGGTGTTATGTCTATGTTGTATCAGGGTTGACAGCAGTCTTATGCAGAGTGTAGATTATGGAGTGTATAGGATGGTTTGGCTAGAGACAATCCTGCTTCAGGCGAGGGGTTGGACTAGATGACTTCTGGAGGTCCTTTCCAGACCTAATTCTCTATGATTCTGTGTGGGCACTAGATACTTACTGGACTGTCACACTTAAGAAACAACCCATTGTCTGGGCCTTTGTGGACAAGACATCCAGTGGCTTCACAGGACCAGTGTTACTGAAAACAGAGTTTGGCCCTTGCTCTGAAGTTTCCTGGTTTATTTATAGATACATAGAGACGAGCCTAAATTTCAAATAAAAAAAATCCACAAAAAAAAATCACCAAATTTAAAAAAATCCTCTCCCAGAAGGCCTCACAAGGACACTCTTCCTGACTGATCTCATTGACACCCCTGCAAATCAAGAATTGTTCCACGGAAGCCAGTGAGGTCACACACGTATTAAACCAGTGTGAGATCATGTCATACCCCATGCTCTTAATGAAATAACCAACATTAAGTTTTCCATGTTTCCATTCATTAGGATTTCTAGGCTGAATTCACATGAGTAATATGCATAGGCCAAAAAATACATTTTAAAATCATGCTGGTTATTTCCCCTTGTTAAGAACTGGAGAGTACAACAATCTATCCCAATCTGCACTGAAAAACTGCAGCCATTGTATTTGGTTAATAAACAGAGGTGTTTATGGACAAAACACGTGTGAGTATACTGTAGGGAGCCATCCTGTCCTGGCTAGGGAGAAGGGACGAGATGACCTAATGCATCTTTCCCGACTCTCCTTTTTTATGGCTTCAGCCTTTGGCATTTAAGTCCAAATCACAAAAAATCCCTGGACACAAAGGACTAAATTCTCTTCTCAATTACACACAAGCATCCCACTGAAATCAATGAAGTCCCTATTTGGGATGCAAGCCAAGGTCCACATATGCCAACGGGAGCCTGTCCACTGATGCCTTTACATTGACTTCAAGGGGCACTGGAAAGAGAAAAGTAATTTGCTCAGATTATAATGCTTTTTCCAGTTCATCACACCAAACTTCAAACTTGACTGCTTTGTTTGACTGTATTTTGTCATATAAATCAGACTCACAACCTGTCACCAACTCAATCTGCTCATTATAAGAAACACATATTTCCTAAACTTTTAGTACGTTCTCCTTGGCTTTTGTTTTAACAACATGGAAAGCCCACCTTATCATTCTGTCCAACCAATCCTTTTAACTTTTTTGTTGGCTACAAGTTGCTTCCAAGCCCTCATTTCACATCCAGTCTAGAATGTGAATGAAAAATATATATTTTTAAAAATTCAGCATTTCCTGTGGCTGGCTTGTGGGATTGTTCAGACAGATGTTTGAGGAATGACACACTCAATTTTTATTTGGTGGAAGGTGCTCTCAAAGTCTCTTTTGGAAGAAAACTGATTACAAACTTTCAATTTGTTTATAAAAAAGATGTCCATTGGTGCCATCCTCCAACTCCTGTTTGTACAAATTAAAAAAGAAGAAGAAACCCCACAAAATGTGGTCTAACTAGCAGTTGTTAAAGAAGAGAGCCCACAGTCAATAGGAAAGGGAAGATCTGTGTTAGGAACTGACTCACAGTGACAGTTTCATGATCAAACAAGCACAGGAACACTTAATTTAAGCCTTCACATGCACTAAAATCATCTGAGCAACTGATGAAGTGAGCTCAGGTTCATGAAAGCTTATGCATCTGATTTAGTTAGTCCCTGAGATGCATCTCTACCCTGCCTTCTGCCTGACTTCAGACTAAAACAACTAACTACAGCTCTCTACAAAAATGTTTTGTTAAAAAAATGAACTCACCTGAGAAATTTGTATTATTTAGTGTCTCTTTATAAGTAGAAATATGAATAAATAACTTTATATCCTACATTTGGGTCTTGGAAGACTGAGAAGAGAGCACACTGAAACAAATATATTTTTAGTCAACCATTAGTCCTTGCTATATTTGTTGTTTCAAGGAGTCATTTAAGAACCTGGAATAACACAGAACCTGCTCTTCTCATAGTTAGTCCATTTCTATATAGTGGAAATTGAGGAGATACTCTGTCATTTTGGACTCCTACTTGACACATTAGAATCTTGTTGATAAACACATACACCAGTACCAAGTTACTAAATACCCTTCGGGTTTAGGTGACAAAGGGTGTTGTTTTATTGGCACTCCTGTGGAACCTCACTAGATATGCCTAATCAAGGATGTAGCTGTATATGAAGAATGATCATGTGATGCCTTCTCAAAATTGCTAGACCATTTTATTGAAAAACTCTAGACGTGCAATCTAAAAGCAAACCTCCTCCCAAAAAAAAAGCGACCTTAGAAGAGAATGGAAAAGCCAGTTCCCATTGCAAAAAAAACGATACTCTTGCTAAAATTCAGAGGTAACCACAGAAGCATTTGCGTGTGGACACAAAATTATCCATTTGTACTTACTTGTGTTTCCTTTTAAGCAGGCTTTACACCACTTCGAGAGTAAAACTTGTATTACTCCTGCCTGTGCCGTACCTCTCTTATAGCTGAATGGAATAACTAGGGGCAGATTATGACTACATTTATGCCATTTTAAATTACTTTAATCCATTACAAGTTACTGGACTCAACACAAGAATAACTAGATGAAATACATTTTAAAATGTGTGTCTTATGTAGGTCAGACCATGATCTAATCAATCCTTCTGACTGTATGAGACCTATGACTTTATATCAACGTCACTTGGACAAGGTAGCTGGCCTGTGCTTTCCAAATCAATCAATATGACACAAAAAAGTTTAGATTTCTAACATATTTACTTATTTTAAACAACCCAGGAATTCTCATAACAGGAAGCAGACCCAATATAGTTGCACAGTGTAGCAATCTTCTAATCATTCTTCCTGTGGAACACAAATGCAATTGTATACTTGTTTTACTATTTTCTGTCCAGTGTTTTTAAATGGCCAAAAGAAAAAATACTACCCCATAGCAAAATAAACTGCAGTGGAAAAAGATAAACACACACGTGCTCAGATGGCTTAGCATGTTAATGTGCCTGTGTAGGGTTTCACTATAGGAAGTGGGTAGGACTGGGGGGAAAATCTTTCCCTCCAGGTTGTGGATCACCAGATGAGCCATTCTCCAGCCACTATTAAAGCACTAGGCAGAGAGAGAGTTTTGGTCAGGGTATGTGTGTGCATTGATGTCTTCCTATTCCAAAAGTCTTCTTTTGGGTAGGGGGTATGTGAGAGAGAGACAGAGAACACTAAGTACATGCAAGGGGTGATGTTCTCCCTCACCCCTTCATGCAAGAACTCCCTAGAGCCTTCTGCTATTTTAAAACTGGGATTATCATAATTTTACTATAATCAATGCCTTTCACAAGGTGAAGGTAGGATTGGCTGGTCCAGGTATTCAATGGATCGGTGCTATTTTACATCAGCTAAAGTCAGTGGAACTTGTGCTAAGGATCTGTTGGGGCGTTTTAAACCTGCAGTGCACAAGCACTGTGGTTGTAATTTATGTGTGTTTAAATATAAGAACAAAAACTGGTAACAAAGGTTTTAATGCATGTCAGTAAAGGAAATTAGTATTCAGTTGCTTTTCCTTTATACTGTAACAAGCTATTGCTCCTAGAGGCTAGGGTCTGAAGTTACATATAAACTGGTTTAAGTGATCAGAAACTGCTTTAAACCTGTAACAGAACAGCAGCTCAGTGCATATAAACCAGTTTTAAAATGGCCAAAACCAGTTTGAGATAAACCTGGTTGAGTGTAGTCTCAGACTTAACTGATTGAGGTCAAACCAGTTTGTGGAACTTGTGTTCCAGACCCTTTCCTGGTTTAAGTTAAATCAGAGTCCTCCAGCATCCCAGCATGCTCTGCAGCCCTGGGCTAGGCTGGGCTCTCTGTTCCTTCCAAGCAGGGTTGGCCCCATCCCTCTCCTCCCTAGCTGGAGCATTATTACTGCTCTGACTGGCTGAGAAAGGGATGGGGGTGGGAAACCCTGCTCTGGAGTGCTGCCAGGTCTGCCTGGCAAGGGGGCAGAAGCCCTTGCCAGACATCCCCAGCCCCACACTCCCATCACTACTCCAGCAGCAGGAGTGAGGGCAGGGCCAGACCCTGGTAGCCTAAGTGGAAGCAGATACTTAATCTCCCCATTGTGGTGGGGTGTGGGGGAGGGGGCAGCGTGGACATAGGCAACACGTGGGGAGGCACAGGGGGGCATGTGCCCCCCTGAGATTGGCCGCTGCTGAAGCCATTGCCAGTTCCTGCATGCGGCTGCTGCCTCCACTCCTGTCCCCACCAATGCAGCCATGAGTGGCAGCGAGCAGGCAGTCCCCACTCACAGCCACTGCCAGCACAGACAGCAGCTGTAGGCAGTCCCCGCCTGCTGCCCATTGCTTGCCACCCCCCTCCAGCAGCTGACACTGCCAGCAGTAGCTGTGGGTGGTCCCCACTTGCCACAATGGTGCCCCCCCATCATGGGAGGTACCAGTCATTCATGTGGGCACCTATAGGTTCTGCTTGTGCACCCAGGGCTGTCCCAGGTCTGCAGTGGCCAGAAGTCAGTAGCCTGAGGGGAAGGGGAGATTTAATCCCCACCCTGCCCCCATTGCAGGCAGCAGCAGCAGGGGCACCAACATGGCACCCTGAGCTGAGTCCCTCTGAGGACCAGCCAGCCACAGGGAGGGTGTGGGGAGGGGGGATGTGACCTGGCTGCAGTAGGAGAGCCGAGGCTAGTTACAGAGCCCAACTAACTGCTGCCTCCCACTGTGGCAGTGTGGCCCAGCTGGGATGGCCCTAGGGGGCAGGGGGCAGTGCCCGCCGCCTCCCACCCCACATAGGGGCCGCAGTTCTCAGGCAGGCTGCAGCTACCACGTGGCTCCCTCCCTCTCCCAGAAGTGGCAGTGGTAGCAGAGTGAACTATCACAGCAGGCAGAGGCGAGGCACCTGTCACCTGTTCCTTGCTCACGGCAGCACCAGGTGCTCAGGCAGGCTGCTGCAGGCCAGTGGCATGGGCAGCGATGGATGGAGGCAATGGACCACCACAGCCCCATCCATCCTAGCCCCACAGTTCAAGAGCATAGGCAGCAACTGGCCCATGGCACCCTGCCCAACCCTCTCCTGCCAGTGGTAGCAGACCAAACTGTCATGGCAGGCGGAGGTGAGACACCTGTCACCTGCTGCCTGCTCACAGCAGCAGCAGGCACTCAGGGCAGGCTTCTGTGGGCCAGTTGTTGCCTACACCCCTAGGATGTGGGACCAGGCCAGACCAGGCTGTGACAGTCCATTGACTCCCCCCACTACTACCCACACCCCTGGCCTACAGCAGCTCACCCTGAGTACCTGGCACAACCAAGAGATGGCGTAGGGGGCAGGGAGCCGCGCTGCAGCTGCAGCCCGCCTGCAAACTGCAGTCCCTATGTGGGGCTGGAGGAGGGAACTGGCAGGCAACCCCTGCCCCCTGGGGCCACCCCAGCACAGGCCACACTGCCACAGGAGAAGGCAGAAGTAAGTCAGTCTCTGTAACTAGCTTCAGCTCTCCTCCTCCCCCACTGCAGCCAGGTCACATCACCCCTCCCTGCCACTTCCCCGTGGCTCACTGACAGCTCCTCTGAGGGATTCAGCCCAGGGCACTGTGTCAGTGCCCCCACCACTGCTGCCTGCAATGAGAGGATTAAGCCCCCTGCTTCCCTTCAAGCTACTGCTACCAGCCAGTGAGTGAGTGAAGGTAGGGGGCCTGGGGACCCCTGCCAGGGGCTGCTTCCCCCCTCCCCCTCTAGGCAGACCCCAGTTGAGGTCCCTGCAGGCCAGGGTGGGAGTTTAAACCCCTCCCCAATCATACACAGGCCTGCCTGGACCTGGCCACAACCCTTCCCTCAGCTCAGCTTCCTTCCAACTAAGGGCTCACTCTAGCAGCCCCCCCCCCCGGCTTCTGGCCTGAGCCACTGTAGGCATGTGCCTGCATTTCCAGCATCAAAAGTGAATGTCTATTCACTTACAAATTGGTTCAATCTACACAGGTTAGACTAACCCAGAAAGATTGAATTAATTCAGGCTTTGGTTTTTTTAATGTCTGTCCCTAGACAAACAGTTATCTCTTGTTTGTATAGTATGTCCAGTAAGTAAGCCATTTACTATTGTGGTTACAGTGAATGAAGCTCAGACCTTTTCCATATATGGCAGGGCCTTTTAATCTCTGGACAGCAAATGAGCAATGGAATTTTACATGGTCTTTGGTTTTGTGGTGCCCTCTCTTGCACAAAATATTGTTTTCTAATGAAAAATTATTTACAGAACTGCGGATATTTTAAACTGAGTTTTTGCAATGATCATCAATCCTTAACATACATGAATTGCAGATACTTTTGGCCAGATATTGAATTCAGGTACTCCAACACCAATCGCAAGTAACTCACCTGGATCAGAGTTACTCCAGAATTACTGAGATCAGAATTGGGCCCACTGAACTTGCTCCATTGTAAATTAAATGAAAACGAGAACAGAATCAAGCTAAATGGTGAGCAGAACATGACTTGCTTGGCCAAACTGTGCTCTTATTTACACCAAACCTGAGATGTAAACTAACTTAATTGATGGCAGAATATGCCCAATTGTTGGGTTCCGAGTTGAGCTGCTTGTATCAAAGTATCATACATCAGCCAGAAAAAATACAGGGCTACTGCTCAACTGGCTCACTAACTAACTTTATTCATACTTATAGCAATTAAAATTATATATTTCAAACTGAATTAGAAGGACTTAAATTGCAAGAAACAGCTGTAGCTTATCAGAGGTAAATAAAACCCCTCATTTTCATGGCAGGGGTGTGGCTATATTAACAGAACTACATTTTTCTCTCAGAGCTGTTCAGAGAATTCAAATTCTCAGATTTTGCCCTCTTCATCTGTGTAACTCCTCTCTCCACCTACAAACAATGTGGAGTTCAGATTGTCCTGAAACCCCACATGGAAGAATTTTGGCACATGCCAGAAGCTGTCTTTTGATTTCAAGCTATCAGCTCGAAATCAAAAGACAACTAAGTAAGAGTTGACCAGCTAAGTAAGAGCTGACCAGGTTCTTTCTTTACATCTGAAAAACTAACCAGATCCCTTTTTGAGATTTGCAGACAAGTCCCACAAACTTTTCTTTAACTAAGTAAGAACAAGGGTCTAAATTCTGTCCTAAGCTTAAAATCAACTGCTTTTGCTACTAAATAGGTTTTCATACCCTAGATCCCCAGAGGAAAGGGAGAAGAAAGATCATCACTAGCTCATTATGGGTGAACAAAGAAGAACCTCTAGCCTTGGCTCTTTCTACAGCTAACCACAGGGGCCTGAAGAGAGGCTGTTCTTGCTGTAGCTGCCCCTAACATAAAGTAAAAATACAGCCTTTCCAAAGAACACCAACCAGCAGCTGGTGTCCACTCGAACTGCAAGGAATGCCCTGACTTGTGGGTTGTAGAGAAGGGGATGGTTGCTAGGGAAAGCCATGGAGTGGGAAAGCCATTTCACTGTAACCAGATCCCCCATCCAAAGGTGGGAGAGAAATTTGGAAACAGCAGAGTTACACACCCAGTGGTGATTACAATTAGCAAAGGACAAGACACGCCTGATTGCAAAGGTTTTACCAGAGCAAAGAATTATTTGGAAGACTATCAAATATGCTTGATATGTAAAGGAACGTAAGTGCCATCCTGGATCGGAACAGTGATCCATATACTCCAGTACCTTGTCTCTGGCAGCTGCCAAAACCAGTTGCCTCAGAAGAAAGCCTATAGTAACGGGAGCCAACCTTTTTGGCAGACATGCCACAAATTATGCCCTGGGTGCCACTCTGATCTCCTTCCACTGCCTGATCTGTTGCTGTGCTTTGTGCTCCCTGCCCTATCTCCCACTATGTTCTCTGCTCCCTCCCTCATCTGCTGTGCTCCACACACATAGGCCGCCCATGCCACTTCTGGTATACATGCCACAGGTTGGCCACCCTTCATCTACAGCAAATGTTTCTTCCTCTGTCCATAAATTAGAGAATCATTCCAAGCCCAGTACCCCTTGGCAAACCCATGAAAGTTATGGGTATTATATTAGTAATGAATGCTGTTTCCCCTGGACTAGAGCACTGTCCCCAGTTATATAAAGTTAAAAAGCAAATTTTGGATTCAGCTTTCTGTGTTTCTTAAGTTTAAATATCTGGTTTCTTTAAGGGTGTGTGTGTGCATATGCGTGCATGAAACCAAGTTGCTGTGGTGCATTTAACAACAACTATCTATTTCTTTTCCCTCTCTCTCTCCCTCTCTCTCTCTCTCTCTCTCTTTCTGTTGGTTTATGAGGATGCTCTCTGGAATAGATTCAGGCACAGAGTCTTCAGGGAAAAACAGTACCCTCACAAATCTATTTATAAGACTTCTATGAGCTAAACTTCCAGTAATATATTTTTCTATTTAAGGCTATCAACCAAAAAAAAAGTGTGAACACATGGGTTCCTCATTGTTTCACATCCACTGAAACATGTCTCGAGGGAAACTTTATTTGTATTCTGTATACACAAAGTGAGTAAATATGCAATGAAGTTTCCACTGCGTGAAATCCTTTCCAAGTACGGTATTTTCCCATTGTAGCCTGTCCTGGCTGCCAGGGTTCTGCTCTCAAGTGCTCTTATCAATGCGACTTGACAAGCAGATTGTTCAGCAGTTTGTTTAAAGACTGGTTTATCTTCCAAGTGTTTATGCCACCACTTCAGTGATCTAAAAAAATAATTATAATAAATCCTCTCCCCCATACAGTCCTAAATTTTGGAACATGCATGTAACGTCACAAATCTGCGTGAGCATTCAAGCTTGCACATGCAACAGCAGTAGCAAATGCAACACACGTGTAATTCTGAAAACTTAAGCCAACAACGCTAGTGTAAATTCCAGTTGAACGTTTTTTAGCTGATTGCTAGTGCTTCTGCTTTGTTTTACAACAACAAAGATGCTCTTTGGGACAACTGATTCCTCCAACAGCAGCCACGAGAGACCAGCTGAAGTCTTACTGGAGTCCACTGGACTTGCCACTAAGGAAAATGTGAGAGCATATATAGTGATTAAAAAGGAACCTAACAAAATAGGAATTAACACTATCAATTTTGGCCTTGCATTCCAGAATCTCAGAGTACCTTACAAATATTAAGGAACTAAATCTCAATGCTGTCAGGAACTAACACTCAGATACTGTAAAATAAAGAAACTGAGGCACAGATAAATTAAATGGCTCATGGGATACTTGTGGCAAATCTTGGAAGAGAACCCACTTCTCCCAACCGTTTCTCTCGTACCTTAAGAAAAAGACTGTTCCACCCATCAAGGGAAATTGTTTCTTTAACTGTTGATTTTGATATACTGAGGTGGGGGAAAGGACAGTAGAGAAAGATTCAAACCCAGTCTGATCCTCCAATACAGCTGGTAGCATGAGCTGGGAGATGAAAGTTTGAATGGACATGGAGAATGAATCCTTCACATGCCCTTACAGATAGGTGAAGATGTTTTGGAAAAGCATTGCTATTGCTGTTATACTAGCTCTGCAGATCAGTTTTGGCTGCTAGTACTGTCACTCCCCTGCACTAAACTCACTTCCAAAAACATGTATTAAAAAGATGAAGAATTACTGAAAATCAAATCAAGTGACATCCAAGATGATAATTGTCTATGCATATACCCATACTTTCCTGTAAAAGTTTTACATACTCCACCCTGCTTGCATTTTCTTTAAGAAAAAAGCTTTTTAAAAAGTTCTTTAAAAAACCACACATTCATGAGAGTATGCCAAGCATTCTCGTCCACTAGCTACCCACTAGCTCTCCAAAGAAAGTTGAAAAGAAAGTTACTTAGTTCAACAGTCACACGACCTCAGTGACCTCAATGTTTCATCCAGAAAGGTCAAATATAATCTGATCTTCAGATGCCTTTGAGTTGAATTTTAGTTTCAGCTGAGTCCTTTTCAAACCATGTTGAAGCACACAATGGTCACCATTGCACAAAATGACTACCAGAAAGCATATGACAGTATGCATATTGCAAGCAATGCAGCTAGGCCTAATAGCCATGCATTAGGGTACTGTGGGGGGAAAAAAGGATTTCCTTTTAAAATAACCAGAAGCTCAGTACTAATATACAAGCCTACCTGTGCCCATGAGCATGAAAAGAATTTTAGTAAGAAAGCCATTGTTACAAGTTTTCATGGGATTATTGCAAAGTACAGGCAATTTTTAAGGGACAAAAATTATCCTGCACAGTGACTAACATACTCTGTACAATCACCAGCCCATCTGCCTCAGGGATTGTGCACTTGGAGACCAATCCTCCAACCCCTTAGTACAGAAACTGCCTTTCAAGGCAATGAAAGGTTTGTAAGCTTAGACCCAAGACATGAAAGTTACTTTTTTGCTTTTTCCCCCTATGGCTTCTCTCTGGATCTCATGGGATTTGAAACAGGTACAGTAGAGTTATAGTTAACACTGCTCTCAGACTCATGCTCCCTCTCCTTGCGCATGCTGTTCACATTTTTCTTTTACCTCTTTGCTCTTATACAGTAATTAAATGTAGTGGGTCAAATCCTCAGCCAGTGTAAATCAGCCTGATTCCATTGACTTCTTTGGAAGTAGGTCAACTTACACCAGCTGAAGTCCTGGCCCAGGACAAATGATAGCCCTGGTAACCACAAAAAGTGTTAAGTGGAAACAACTGAGAAAGAACAGCATCATATGCAGTCCTAGAGCACTAAAATGCCATTGAGAAGGGAATCCTACAAGAACTCAGTACTACGCACTGGAATTCTTCCTGCTGTGCAACAAATCCCACACTTTAAAACCCCAAGACAGTCAGGAGCTACTGTCATGTGGAAAACAAGCCATGCATCGTGCAGAGCAGTACGAGCTAAGCCATCTCTACTGTGTCCCTAGTGCACTCCCACATGTCATGAGGATGTCCATTAGACATTGAGATGCTGCCAGTTGTACCACATTTCTTTCTCAGGTATACAATCCACTGAAGAAGAAAAAAAAAAAAGGCCAGGAGTATGTATGAGAGAGCATCGAGGTTGTCATCTCTCTTTTACTGTCATCTTGTGCCTGTTGGCATCCAAGTAAGCCCCTGTTCATTGCACCAGCAACTGAGAAGAGTACCATCCTGTAGTTCTGGTCTGATACACTATATTGTGCATTTAGCCTTCAGTGCTCACTGCCATGCTTGGACACCAGGATTTGTGATGGGAATACAGTGAGCAAAGCTACTCCAGTTGCATGTGGAGAGACATAGCAGCAATGCCACAGGCGCGGCTGCCAACCTGTTCTAATGGCACTGACATGCATCTCTTTATGCCACAGAGACATTCTCCACAAAAAAAGCTGATTGCTGCTCCACTGCCCTACTCTCAGGGCTCACTGCCGGCTCTTGGAAGTCACCGATTCTTTCACTAGTCAATACCATGAGTACCACCATTACCACTGTCTTCCCTCATGTTCTTACCTGAACATTGGGAACTTTTAACTATGCTGAAGTGGCGCTATAAGAAATACATAACACCACTGTCTGACTTTGCACTGGGAGAAAATGCTGCTGGTCAATGCCCCTCCTGCAGTCGCTGCACATGATCCAGTAAAAGTGGCACTACAAAACACAGCATTGCTATTTTAGTATAATTTATTTGCATCCTTTTCCCCTCTATGTCATACTGCATGAAAGGTAATTTTACTGCCTGCCTCTTCCAATCCAACTAATGTTTCACAATGATATTGATCTGCTGCATTGTTCTACAACAGAAGGGGGAAAATGTATCCATTCCTTATCATGTTCAGCCTTGAGACAGTGTTGCAAGAGTAGAAGATAGCAAGAAAGCCTTTCATCTTCCCGATAGGCTTTTACAGTGCTCATTCTTAAAGTGAATTCATATATGGCAAGGTTGTACTCTGTGCGCCTGATTCCGCCTTCGTTAATGATGGGATTGATTTCAACAAGGCTAATCCTGTGAATGAAAGCAATGGAATTGATCCCTTTGTCATTTCATGCGGCAACAAAGGGAAGTTTTCAGGAAATAAAAATGACTTTAGTTTGCCTCCTATTCTCAGGCTAGCCATCCAGTATTTCTCTAACTGCTTTCATGACAGCTAGATACCAGACCTTAGTTTCATGTACAGGTTTTATTGAATAAACGACCACCTTCATTAGACAGCCATGTAAAGAAAGAGAGACCCATAACTTCCCTCATTCAAAATAGCTCTGGTCTGCCTTTGTAAAGACCACTTCCATTCAGCAAGTGATTTTATTACTTCCTTGAATTGATCATGCACAATTTGCCATTTTCATCAAGAAAAACCCATTTTGGTCGTACAAAAGGACTGAAATTTCAGGATCCTGACATATTTTCCAGTCCAAAAATGACAAATGCTGTCATACAAGTGAATTCTATGTAGACACAAGTAAGCACACACCAGTCTCTGAATATATTTAATTAATTTGAAAAAGAAAAGGTGCTGATCTCAGATGTATTTAACTTATTATACTAGTAAATTAATCTGAAGTAGGCTATTTGAAAGAGACCAACTCCAATAAATATGCACCTTGGACAACACCCCTGTTTCTTCCAGCTCTTTCCGGTTTTCTACCAGGGACAGGAAAGGGAGGAAAAGAAACTTTCCCAAATACACAGTCAGAAAAAAAATCACAAATTCAAAAAGCAAATGTTGTAAAAGTAATTTTTTTAAGAATCTCTCTCCTCCATCCTTGCAAAAAAAATAAACAAAATGTGTGTATGAGAGTAATCACTTCTAGTACATCTATGCATTTGTTCAGGGGTTATATAGTCTGTCTGTCTCTCTTCCCCCTAGCACCATTCTACATCTAATCTCTCCCTTGGTCCCAGTCTATCATCATTGCCTATGAGGAAAATATCACTACCATTAGCATCAGGCATGCCCAGCACTTTAGAACGGTCTGAGCATGTCAAAGGAACTTGTAATAAAAATCTGCTCCCTCTTTTTTTGGAATAGCAGTCTGCCTGACATACATGTACTGATACATGAAAAGCTCCAGTACCACCCATGAGCACTTTCCCCCTCTTTTTAACTGGAAAGACAGCTTCGTAAGATACATCATGGCAATACGCTGCCATCTGAAAACAAATACAGATGCAGTCTACTGTCAACAATACTTTTATGAAAGACTGCCATGACAGACATGTTTCAGCAAATATCAGATCAGTTACATTAACCAAAGCTTCGCTAGATCCATATCAGTTGCACCTTCTTCATTGCCTGCCCCCACTTTAGAGTTGCCTGCCCCCACTAATAGCTCAGAGCTTAGGTTGCAAAATAAAAAGCAAGGCAGTCAGTTAATATACAAAATCTTTTATTTCAATCCCTCCTTCAAATGCACGTTGAAAAAACATGAACAGCTTACTGTTCCCTGGGCAAGTCTTCCCTAGGATCCCACACTGCTTGGTGACCCATTGGGCTTCTTCCCCTTTCCCCCTTCCCCCTTCCAAACAATGGGATAACCTGCACAAAAGCCTTCCCATTTTGTCCATGGGTCAATCTATGGGAATCATGCACCTCCTTTAAGAATTAAATCCAAAATCATCTCTCACTCATTGGTTCACAGTAAAGGGGAAAAGGCAAGGGGAAAAAAGTAGCAGGCACTCAAGCAGATTTTTCACTGCTCTTTAGATTTAACATGCCATTTAATCTCTATCTAGAATACAAATGCAGTCAGATCACATCAGATAACTACAAAAAAAATGTATCTTAATCCCTTACCTCTGCAGCTGAAAAGTTTTCAACTAGTAGGAAGGAAATGAATTACTGGCTGCTTAGGCAGGAGCACAGCAAGAAAGGCACACAAGCTGCCTAACACACAGCCCTATTCAATAAAACTACACACTTTCCTTGGCCCCTCCCAAAAGTCAATGCTAAGTGAATACATATCCCTTATGTTTACAATTGGCAGCCAGTGGTATGCATTGTCCTCAATTTATTCTAATAAACAGCCAATGACTATGTTTAAGCCAAGGTGGGTTCAGCCTGCCTGCAGAGATGCCTGTCATTCCCTAGGCATGCTCAGGAAGCCACTCATCAGAAAACCAAGACCTAAAAAGCTCCGAAAATTCATGCAAGCTGCCAAAACTGTCTTGCTACATGCCCTTTTTTGGTTATCCTTAGCAGGGCCTCTGAAAGTAAATCCTCTGTCAGGAACAATCATAAGAAATGTTAATCTTAGAGAAAGAGGCTGTCTTGTTGAACACAAATGGAGCTCAAAAAAGGAAATATACTGAAAGGAAAAGGGACACAGTAAACATATTTACTTTTTACATCCTTTTAAAAACAAATAAAAAAGCATATTTGCCAGATCCGGCTTCATTGTATTTTTTAATGAATACCAGGTGTATGAAAGGAAATCAAACTGATTGGTTTTAAAAATTTTGATTCTGCAGGAAGACAGACAATATGAAAGGAGCATGAAAGTTGAGTTTGGCAACCTTTAGACCCAGTCTGCATTTCAAATAGCACTGAAAAGTAACATACAGAATTGTTCATATCCATAAAAATATTTTTAAAATCTACTGAAAGCTGTGACATACAGTGCTGTTCCCTAAAGGTGTGGATGAGTTCAGGGAAACAGATTCCATGAATAGGTGTATAGCTAGCCTGTACAGTCCGAACAGCACTTTTTACTAACTTATTTTTCCTTTAACCAAGGAAGCTTGGACTCATATTTGCCCAAAAGACACTTTTTTGCACAGCATCAAAAAACTCCAGACTATTCACAGAGTTTTTGGAGGACTTTTAGCTATACAAGTAACTTGAAGAAATGAAAAAAACAAACACACAGAACAGAATGAGTTACAAATATATAGTGCAGTATGAATGCACATGCATATACATAGGCTAACCAGTACCACCACTAAGCTAGACTGAAAGAAATACGCCCTCTGCAATGGTAGGGAAAGTGGACAACACCCTTCTCCACAACCAACAAAATATTCTGCACATTTATAGTTAACAAAAATATATTCAAAAGCACAGTGAGTGAAGGCACAATACATAATGAGGCTTTGCACGTAGGTGGGCTATTTCACATGTATTTTCAACACCATTTTGGAGTGTTACATTTGTCCTCCAGTCAGAGCCCTACGGATCTACTCACGTGAGTAAAGCAAGGATTTGGCCCACACCCAGTGAACTTGCATAATTCTAGCTTGAGGGCAGGATGCTCAGTTGCTGCAAACTGGCTTAGCTCTAAAGCTATGCTGATTTACATCTGCCCAGTAAGTTTATATCACAATTATTCTAGTGCCCTTTTAATATTCAAATTCTATTTTATGAGGTAAAATTTCTCTTAGAATATTTTATCGTGGAATATATACATATTTCCCTTTAACAATTCAGCAAATGCCTTTAATGTAGGAGCTTTGTTTATGGATAACTATGTTAAACCTAAAATCTAACACATACATCATGTTGGTACAACAGATTTCACATTCACAACTCACTGCAACAAGGGCAACAAAACATCTGAGCTCTGTCACACTACAAACTTCACACCCTATGGGTTGTGCAACAAGCTCCAAATCAGAAGTCGTCAATGAGACCAGAATATACAGCAAGATGGATATGGCTCTGAGTATCTCCCCAGTATTGCAGTTCCAGAATTTATAATAGACAGTGCCCAGTCCAACCTGCAAGCACAATTAGAGACTTAAAGCTGTGAACAAGTTTGTCAGAAGTACTCTATGGTTTATTTCCACCCTAGTTGCTCACTTGCTGTATGATCTTTATATTCACTAAAATAGAAAGCCAGCATATATTGCATATGTAACTAGGGCTCCATAAAAGCAATTACTCTTTTCTGAGAGAAGTTCTGTATGTCATAGTCAATTGATTTCCATTCAGAAGATACACTGATTTCCAAAATTCTAACACACATCACAATTTCTATTCTAAAATAGTATGTTCAAGTGAAAAAAAATGTGAGCTAACAATTTTTTTTCCTCACACTTAAAAATGTGATAAACTAAACTATTAAGGTGTCTAAATGTCATGTTCATGGACACCTCCTTGCACACTGTGGTAAGGAGCATCAATATAAATACCTGTAATAAATCCACAGTTAAAATATACCCATATCAATCTTAGCTCCATATTATATTATAATTTAAAACAAGACTACCATGGCTGTAGTTGTTCACAGCTGCTAGCAAGGTTGGGTCTCCACTGACATCATGTTTTTCCTCCTTTCTCCACACTAACCTTCTCGGTCCTTCTGGTATCATGGCCTGGAGCAAGACTTCCTTCATCTTGCCTTTCTTGTCATCTCTTAAGAAAGAAGAGCCCTTCACTGATCTTTCCCAACCCTTAATTCGTAGTTAGAAATAGAAAGTCCTCCTTTAAGAAGAAAACTTTTGACTTTTTTACAGTGTTAATATAAAATCATGAAAAACAAAAAGTAGAAGTATATAGCCCCACAAGGAGCTGGACATGAAATCATTCCTGAATTAAATTTACCATCATAACCAGAGATTGAAACCCACTTCTTCCTCTGCCAACACCCTTCACACAGTCACACTTTTAGTACCATCTGGTAGGGCTGTGGGAAGCTTCAGTCCCTGATTCAGTTCGGCGGAGATTTAGCCCGATTTGGTGGCTGAATCTCCAAATCCGAATTGAATCAGAGGACCCTTTAATCTCTCCGAATCAAATTGGAAAGATTCAGAGATTCAGCCACAGACACAGCTTTAAATGTTTTTTCTACATACCTCTAGGTAGCAGGGGCTCAAGATTGCTGTGATGCTGAGGCACATGGAGCGTCCCACAGGAGCGTGGGGGGCTCCCCAGCACACCCAGAAGTGGACCAGAAGCACTTCCAGTCCACTTCTGGGTCTGCCAGGGAGCATGCAGGACCCCCACCTTCCGCCTCCCCCCCTTGCTCAGCAACTGGTGCCTCCTGGGTCTGGGGGGAGGGCATTTGGGGTCCACCCATGGCTAATCGCCAAGCCAGGGAGGCACAGGGTAGCCCCGCAGCGTGCTTCCCGGCAGACCTGGAAGTGGATCAGAAGTACTTCCAGTCCACTTCTGGGTTCACCGCCAAGCATGTGGAAGTGCTTGGCGGTCCCATGTTCCTGTGGGATGCTCCATGCACCCCAGCATCTCAGTGATCACGAGCCGCACCTGCTACCTCAAGGTATGTAGAAAAAACTTTTTAAGCTATGTCTACGTCCAAATCACTGATTCTCTGAATCAGCATCGAATCTTCAGATTCAGCCGAATTGAATCAGGAACAGTGATCTGAATCAACTAATTGAATCAGGCCAATCCAAATCTGAATTGAATAGGGCCCGTTTCGCACAACCCTACTATTTGGCTGTCTTTCACTATACCAAGTGTCCCTTCAGTGTCTCAGTGCAACACAAGTTGATTTGTGCTGTATTACAGAAGTGCCCAGACTCAAAGCACAGACATACCCAGATCAGGAACCAAAAAAGGTGGAGAGTAGAGCCAGTCCCTGCACAACAGTTTCTGTGTTTCCTCAGGATGACCATCTTGGCCTGGCCCAGCAGGAGACTAGTCAGGTACATCATGCTTCTCTCAAGCACTCACCGTGGAACAGAGAAAACATATGCTGTCTCACAAAAGTCCAGGTCTAGCGCACCAAAGAAAATGCTAAGGACAGCAAAAAACAGTCGCAACCTGGGACAGTCGGAAGTGTAGAAGAGCTCCTCCTCTACCTCTAGGTCATATACATGTGGGCAGCAAGGTTGTGCATGCAACGTAACCTGACTGTCTATGTGTATAGCTCCTTCCTAGACAAGATCTCAAAGCACATCCCACCACTGCTCTCACTGGACATGGCAAGGAACAACTGACTACTGGGCATGCCACTCTTGTTGTAATGCACAGCCACAGTGATAGGGAGCAATGGAGACAGCACAGTCAGAGAGCTCCCATCAGAGAGGGCCTACTACATGTAGGCGTGATCTTCCAGGTAGCCACAGAAACCCTGGGGAGGAAGGCCTTCACTTCAGCCAAGAGGCATAAAACAAAGTGAATGGAGGACAGGCCCAGCTGGATGACTTTGGCCAACAGCCAGGCAGACTGTGCTGGTTTGAGGAGCTGGACCAACTTGATGATCTGTGACTAGACAAGACAGGCAACAAGACTTCTGGAGGCAAGATGCCCCCAGTTGCAAGGATATGGACCAGGGGCTCCTGTAGCAGCCTTGGAAATTGTCTGGGGCACTGGTCTGGGGTCTCAAGCAGTAGATGACCTGTCAAGCTGGGTAAAGTGGTAGCAAAAGAGCAGGAGAGCATCCCAGCCAAGGTGATCAGGATCTAAGAGAAAGAACTGATCAAGACCAAAGCCCCCACCATGGACAAGAACACAAAGGCCAGCATTTGCCAGGGACAGGTTTGCCAGCAAGGGGCAATCACTAACTCAACAAGTTGATCAAACCCTGCCCCCCTTCAGTGGTGGGTAGGTAAAGGATGGCCCTGTGGCAGAATGCCATCTCAGTCTCTCCCCAAATTCTGCTATCAGGCTTATTACCTATCTGACAATTTGGTTACCATGGTCACTGCAGAGGGCAGACACCCCTGCCCACATCTGCTTCAGGGAACCCTGAGTTGTAACCTGAGCAGGACACATTCCTGAGGGAGGGGGGAACCTGCTCCCTTTGCCTATGTGACTGGTCTCACACACCTGGGGGGAGGCTTAAACTCTCAGTTGTTCTAAGCAATGACATTATGACTGGGAGCGGGGCTAGAGACCCTGCGAGTCTACCTGGCAACCAGTGATGCATTTCAAATTGGTTGGTTGGCAGCCAACAACTGCTGACTTTCATTGAATCAGGTAAATGAAGTCATTAGGTCTATATAAGTTAAAGACCACCCAGGAGGAGGAGCGGCAGCCATGATGAAGACACTGAGAGTAGCTGAACCTCAGCAGCTCTCTCTCTCTCTCTCTCTGTCTCAACACATAGATACACTATGAACTGCCTGCCTCCAGAGGAAAGTTCTATCAGCCTCTGGATGATACTTGTGAGTTAGCTACTTGAAATCTAACTAGATATATAGCCTGCAGTAACTCAGATGCACGATCAAAGGCTACCATGCCACCATTTGCTCTAAGGTATTTCTGTGATATTGCTCTACTCTGTACCCTATTCTGAACCTACTCCCTGTAATCAATAAAGTTCTCCTGTGTACCTAGTATGGGAGACTTATTGGGAGAGGGTCTAGATTATTCCTTGGGGTCCCCTTGGTCCAGCTGACTAAGGGAGACCACTATTTGTGCTTCAGACTAAGGGAAGCACCCCAAGTTCTTGCAGTGGGTCGAGTACCCCCTTCAGGTCTATAAAGCCTGTGAACCTCACAAGAGCCACTAACAGACCGAGACTCGTGAGTGGTGGCAGCATTACCCCCAGGCTTGTGGGTGTGCTCCAGGAAGGGGGTCAGCCAGACATGAGGCACCCCCAGGGAGGCACTTGGAGCTTGGTAGGTTGTCAGATGCAGTGAGGTGGATGGCTCAGTGCAGGAATACCCCCTACTGGCCCGCCACAGACCCACTGAAGTAAGTGAAACCAGTACCAGAAGCTACTGGAACTTCTTGAGCAGGGTCACTGCTGGAATTAAGATGGCACACCGGTGCCACAAAGCAGCAGCTGCCAAGCTGTTGAAGATCAGGACCTGATTGCAGTAGGAAAGGTTGGGCTGGTGCTAGCACCGCTGCTATAGTAGCACCTCAGCCTCCTCACTGATGCCTTCCCTGTTCCAAGCTAGATAGTCCATGAGACCTAAGAAAACACCTATAGCTTTGAAGCCATTGCAGCACCAGGACAGGTCTGGGGAGTGAGTATCAGCCTGAGCGCCCAGCAGAAATGTATTGCCTTTGGCACAGTTGAGGTGGCACAGTCAAAGGCACAACAAGAGCCCAGCAGGGCCTGGATATTGCTCTTACTGCTCACATATACAGTCACATCATCAGCATATACTGTCACCTTAACTGGGGGGCTGGCAGCTGGGGCTGAGGCTGACAGGAGGGTCAGCCTTGTCAGACAACACTACAGCACATGAACAGTGGCTCAAAGAGAAAAGCAGAGTATTCCAAGGAGGGGACAACTTTATTGGACACCCCTGCACACTGGGGACAAAGTGCAGTGCTCCAGTCATCTTCAGGAGGCTAGAGATATCCCAGTACATGAGCCAGACAAAAGAGATGAAGAGGGGTCCAAAGCTAAAGGCCTCCAGAGCCTGAAATAAGTCATGGTTGACACAGTCAAGGGCTTTCTCTTGATCCAGGGAGACAAGACCAATGCTCATAAAAGAAAGAAAAATTGACTATCAAAAGTGGAAATTGGACCCAAAACATCAGTGCTCTCCAACACCACATACTATTGCAGGATGGGAGGAGGTGGCACATTATGACTGCTTGTTATAGTAGATATAGTGTAATTACACAGCAGTATTATGAAGAGCTGCTATAGCATGGAATTCCTGTAACTGGAGTCATTTCCAGACAACATACCATCTCAATATCGTCATTAGAAGTGTATGGGAATCTTTAAGACTGTAGCTCACAAAGGTTTATCAGCTCTCTCTATAAAATTTACAATCTAAAGATGAGATAAGTTTGTGGTCAAGAAACTACATAATTAATCATCTCTTTAAAGACAGATAATTATTCTACCTAGATTTACTTATGGGATGTCTATAGGACCTACCTGAGTAAACATTAATAGCATTAAACATTCAGAAGAGATGTTGTCAAAAGGAGTCCCTAGTGCCCTTTGTGCCTTATTTTCTATTGCTTGCTCAGAGAACAGAAATCTCAGCTTTATGTCTGGAAAATTTAACCAGTCCTCCTGTTTTTCTTACTTTGTTTTAGTAGCTTTAGAATTCTTCACTTCTCTACAACAGAACAGTACTGACAACCCCAGAGAAGTTTCATCCTTGGTGCCAGGGCCTCTATAGCTACCATTCTGACCTCAAGGGACTAGGAAGGAGGGAAAATATTTGTTTCCATAACCCTGCAAGTTCCCACAATCTGATACATCCTCTCATTGTCTGATATGCCTCAGGGAAGGCCATTCTTCTGATCTGTAATCAGTTTGCTTGGGCTAGGCCATTCCTTCACTTCCCATATGTGTCTGTTTTTGGTGGCTTCCATAGAGAATCAGTTTTTAAGGCTGGCCAAATGTTTCCATAAAAGGAAGGAGCTTAAAAAAAAAAGACAAGCTACTCTAAGTTATTATTAAGCATTGGACTGGCAAGTTTCAAGGGTTTTTAAAATCAATTTTTACTTAATTAAACAAAAAAAATGTCATCTATGTACCAGAAAATAATCACACATATAGACAAAGCATACGCTCCAGGACCAGACTTATGTAGACTTCACATATAAATTTCTTGCATGACTCACTCCAAAGAATCTCAGTGCATCAAAAGTCCTTTATCATGGGTAAGGGATGTGAAGCAAGAGAAGGCAAAAGAAAAGTCATATGAGAATAACTTAGAAGGAACAAGAAATGGGCTGAATGAAAACTAAGCACAGGGTTTTTTTAGAACACTGGCTGCACATGATTAGTTGTACCTAGCATAGATGACCAGCATGCAAAAAGAAAATAGTCAAAGCTGACTTTAGGAGAAACACAACAGTGAGTGCCATGTGAGGAGAAACTAGACTTGTTCCATAAATACCAGCCAGCTGCAGCAGATAAGCAAGATTTCCTTCTACATCAGTATAATAAAGATGTGACATGTAGGAAGTCAGACAAGAAAGTGGCCTTCATTTTCAACTCCTGACATAAAGGTGTCAGACAGGAGTGCTGAAATGGGTCATAGTTCCTGTCAAACAACAAGTATCCATCAAATCCAGTGACTACCACTATTATTAAGCAGTCTGATCTTCTCAGTCCAACATTCAAAATAAACCTGTTTTTCTGTACCCTACAGAGAAGAACTTTTATCTGTTCATGTCTAAGTTCCCTCTGGGTACCTCTACATCTTCTCCCTAGTATTTTCATAGAGGGATGTACTCACACATGCCCCACACCTACCTACTCCCCACATAGCCACTCTCAAAACCTCTGCCTCATGTGCTTGTGAGCAGCTACAGAGGCAACTGTGAAGCAGCTTCACTGCCATGTTTTGGGGTTCAGAACATGCAGGCAGGAACAAGTAGGCAGAATATGCTTGAATTTGCTCCTCACTGAGAGCACTGGTGGCACAATTTCAACATACCCTGTGTGTTACTCATGCCACAATAATGCACTGCAATAACTTATATTAAGCAAAAGTTTATAGTTCTTTGTCCTTGAGTACTAGGAGTAAGGGGGCACTTCTAACACTTCCAAGACATCCCAAAAGGATGTCTGTATCAAATATGGGTGGAATTCAAACCCTGCTCCCTAGGGCTGGCCCTGGATCAGGAGTGCACACTGTAACTCTGGACAAACTGTAAAGGCTCCTCTCTGCATCACTAGAGATATCCCAGCTGCATGTCTATGGGAACTGTGTCTGGTCCAGGACGCCTCCAACCACCCCTGGAGAGTCCCACAGAGTATATAGCTTGCAGCTCCTTCAGAATAAAAGGCACTAAATAAAAGTATAAATGGAAGAAGATTACAGTAGATACTGTGAGTATACAACACCTTGTCAATCTGACAAGGTCTTTCATGAAGCCCCCTTATAGCTATAGACTTTGTCTTATTTAGCTGAGCAACAGAGTAAAACTCCCTTGCTTGTCTCAGTAACATTTGGCTAGCCTTAGAACCTGAGTCTGGTAAGAAGCATACCCTGCTATCCTTTCAGCATGTGCACAGTACAGTGGGGGCAGTCAGGAGAGGAAAATGAAAAGAACTTTATTTCTACCCTTTCTCCCATGCTCCCTGGGGCCAGATGCACTTAAAAAGGTTAGATGGTTTCGTTAAAGAGCTGCAGTGACTTGCCTTCCTTTTCCCCCACTCTCCCAACCCTGATGCAAGAGAAGAGCAAAAAAGAAGTGTACCCCAGAACATTATGTCTGAGTTGCAAAGATATTGGGAGCTCCTCCAGGGTACTGCAGCTTACACACCAGTGCACAAATGCTGCTCATGGCATCAGCCAACTGTCTGAAATTACCTTGGGTCCCACCCTATGAAGATGCAGTGCATTTTCTTTCCTCTAAAAGAGATTCTGAACTCTGGTGTGGTTATGTCATTTTCCACAGCTCATCTTAAATCAAGCTAAAGGTATATACAGAGACTATAGTGCAGATGGTGGTGCATGCACAGCTGTGTGGATTTGACACAAAGGTGAGTGAGCTTTTATTTGTTAGCTAGCCACCCAGCTGGCAGATCTGACTGGGGGATCACTCGGAAGTGCCTGAGAGAGAGAAAGAGAAGGCCACCCACCATGAACAGATTTGGTCATCCTTATTGTTACCTCCTGTCCCAAGTCTGCTTCATCTGTGGTACAGAGCCAGATGCAACAATCCAGGAAACCGTCCATATTTATACAAAAGACAAAGGTGTTTTACGCTTTCTGTAGGAAGCAGTGTCCTTCTGCCTTTAGCAACAGACTTTGTAGGATTCTGAGGGTGGCACTGTCTTTCCTTAAAAATCACCCAAGTACACTCAGAAATTATCTAAAAATTATTACAAAATAGAACTGCATCAAAAGCCTACTAGTGTCCCTTCAAATTTAAAGCAGTGTGCAATGCTAGCAGCAAAGGACTTGCACTGCAATTTCAATGTGAAAACATGATTCCAATAAGAGGGGAAAGGCAATGTTAATTTGAATATAGGTAACGAATCTGCATGTAGAGCTTTTGGAGATGAAACATCAGGACCTTCTTTTATAGCTGGAAGGCATCCAGTGTATTACCAGAAGTAATAAAGAAGAATATCAAAACACATTTAAGGCAGTGCAATTGACTGTGGTATGTGTGGTCCATGTTATATTAAGCAAACAAGGAACGCACAGCAGCAGATAGCATCAGCCCAAGCATGCACACAACATACCATGAGGACGTAAAAGGATATTGGGAATGAAATCTCATATCATACCCCTAAATTGTAGATATCAATCTGAGGATTTCAGGAAGAATATTCCCTCACTTGGGTTTAAAAGGGATATCTACACTCTGTTGTTAGCATCCCTAGGGACTGTTGTCTCCAAACACATCCCACCCATCCTGGCTGTTGTTGATGCATGCCAAACTCAGAAATGCTGTGCTGAAACCACTCTAGAGGCAACCCCTATGGTTCTTGAGAGTACCAGGTGGGACACCCCAAAGTGGCATCACTGCCACGTTTTTGGGTTTAGCGTGTGCAGGTAAGTGGGGCCAGCTTCAGAGCAGCCTCCCCAGGGACACCAGGAGCATAGTGTAGACATTGCTTCTAAATCCAAGTGAGGAAACGATATCTGTGAAACATTTGGACTAGTCCACAGGATGGCTGAATAGACATGCCCAAGACATGTTAAAAATACATAATTATATGTAATTCCCATTTAGCAATAGTCATTGTGGTGCAAAAAGCTTGTTCATTTCTGCTCGTGTGGGATTTTATTTTTCTTGGGATAGCTAGTTACATAAATGTATGCCATATTTATATATTCCATAAAAATAATCCAAACAAGAAGGAAAGAGAAAGCACCCTGGAAAAAGAGATATTTTACCCAGAACCATAAGAAGAAGAATTAATCATGAATGAAGTGACCTCACCTTAGTGAAACCAAAATAAACAGCATAATTATTCCAATGAAAACAAAATACCTGCACGTTTCAATCTGAAACCAAGCCACCCTATGAGTACACAGTGCCCCCCAAAGAATGATGGCCTTGCAGCAGTTTTGTACATTAGCAGAAGGGAACTATATATTGGGTTGTTTTTTGAACCTTTGCCTTTTACATTGCCTCTGCAGGATCACATATGGCAGGAGAACTCTGGCCTCAGAGACACCACCTTTCCTGAAGGGCATGCCCACTTTTTTTTCCACAGAGAGCACAAAATATGAACAACAGATGTGCATTATTTTCCAAACTTCCCTCCTTTCCAAGTGCAGTGTGAGGACAGTCCTATGCAAAATTGCAATGAAATTAAAAATGTTCAGAATATTTGAGTATCTCCTCAATTTGTCTTTTAAAACTAGTTTATCTGTACAAAATGCTTGCATTAAACTGGCTCATTTTTAATTGAAAGAGCTTCACATTGAACATAGTTTTCACTCCTGAAAACATGGTGCCATCATATAACTTGGGCAGCCAAATTTCAAATCTCACAGAAGTGGTGCAAACATTTTGGAGGCAGGGAAAAGAATATTTGGGCTTCATTTTCTTCTTACTTAGACTAGGCTAAAATCAGGAGTAAGTGTAAGGAAGTCAATGTAATTCTTTGACCGATCCTGGTGTAACAGTGAAGAGAGAATCAGAGCCTTTATCTTCTGACCCTGCTAAATTATTCAACTTCCAGCAATGGCTCAGGCAATAAGCAGAAGTTATGTCTCAGTCACTAACTTGGATTCAAACATAACATCTGACATTAGCAGGTAACTGATCTGTGCATTTGGACTCCACAGATATCCATGTTTTCTCACATTGGTCTACGCTTGAGTGCCCCATGTAGATATAACACAGAACTGCTGCAGCTTGTTCCTCCACTGTGGTGCCAATGGGGATAGATGCCATGTAGGTAATCATTGTAGGAAATCAGAGCCCTCCATAGATGTAGGGGCCCAATCCTGAACACCACATGAATTGGTACACAGGCTATGGCCCCTCAAGCCCCAGAAGGACTTGCCTGTGGGGAATCCCCCGGACAACATATGTTTTGCCCAATAAATCAGATCAGCTGTAATTGGACGTGCCCCACTACAGCTGATCTGCTTTAACATCTGTTTTTACTTCTAGGACTAGGTACAGACAAAAATCCTGAAGTTGAATTGATTCAGTCTTTGTAAGTTAGTCTAACCTGCAAAGATTGAACCAATAAGCAAAGGAACAGATATTCACTTTTGATTTTGAAAATGTAGCCCCCTGCCTGCAGTGGCTCAAGCCAGAAGCCAGGGGGTGCTACAGCACGGCTCTCTGGCACATAGCAGCATGGGCTATGTGTTCTCTTCCAACAGCCAGCACTCAGTAAGCCAGCAGGGCAGGGCAGATCTGTACTTGGGGGAAGGTGAGTTTAACCCTATCCTCCCCCTCCCCCCCAGACCCCAGCAGGGTTTACTTCAAGGGGCCAGTGAGCCAATCGGTGAGGCCAGTGAGACAGACCTCACTGCTCCAGCTAGGGAGCAGATGGGCAGGGCCAGTCCTGCTCTCTGGAGCAGATCGCACAGCCCAGCCCAGGGCTGGAAAGCATGCTGAGTTGCTGGTAGACTCTGATTTAACTTGAACCAGGAAGGGGTCTGAGACAGAAGTTCCATAAACTGGTTTGACCTAAATCAGTTAAGTCTGATTTAGGTCTACATTCAACCAGGTTTATGTTAAAACAGTTTCAGCCATTTTGAAACTGGTTTATGTGTACTGAACTTGTGTTCTGTTACAGGTTTATGTAATGTCTGTCGCAGACCCCTTGTTGGTTTAAGTTAAATCAGACTCCCCCAGCATCCCAGCATGCTCTCTGGGCTGGGTGGGGCTCTCTGCTCCACAGCAGAGCTGCCCCCTCCCCTCTGCTCCCTGGCTGGAGCTCCGGCAGAGACTGCAGGCATCTGCCTGACTTCCCCCATCTCCCTTCCCACCTCCCCTCACCACTCCCTGCTAAGCCAAGATCCCTCATCCCCTCTGCCTTACACAGACACCTCTCAGCATTAGCTAGCATACCACATGCTGGCTACGGTCCGTGCTGAGGTAGACCAGACAAAGAGAGATAGGACAGGCTTAGGGCTCTTTGGAGCTAATCAACAGGTAGTTGTTAATGTCCTTCCTTCCTTGGAACAAATTTTTAAGAAGAGCTTGACCTAATGAGAGATCCTTTTGTTTTGGTGATGCAGTGATAAATGCTGTGTAAACCCCTGTTGGCTCCCTCACTGACCGCAGGGGGGGAACCCCTCCCTAATCAGAGCATCCTGCCGGGGCCTGGCCATGCCCGCCCACCCCCAGCTCAGCACTTAGGAAGGGAAGGGAAGGCTGCTCTAGCACCCCCCAGCTTCTAGCCTGAGCCACTGCAGGCATGTGCCTGCTTTTTCTCAGTTCAGAGGGCATATCTGTGTGGTTACAAACTAATTCAGCCTGGGCAGATTAAACTAACCTGCAAAGATTGAATCAATTCAGGCTCAGGCTTTTTGAATGTCTGTCCCTAGTCACAAACAGCAAAACATTTCCTGATAAAAAATAACTCTTTACAGAACTTTGAGAGAAAGGGGGGAAATGCACAGGAGAAACTTGCAGTTGATTAGAGTATGATCACTCAGCTTTCTTCTGCATTATTACTATACTTGCTCTAGGAAGCTCTAGTTCAGGGCTGTCCAACTGGCAGCCTATGAGGGGTTAAATTGCAGCCCCAAGCTCCTACCCTACCACCACTTTCCCCATGGCTGTAAAGAGACTCTGTGGAAAGTCTCCCCATGGCTATAGCTGAAAAAGCTGAGGGTTCCAGGTTTCCCTTCCCTCCAGCTTCCTATACCCCACTGAGAGCAGTGCAGTGGTGCAGCCTGCAGTTCTGGGGAAGGAGCCAGTGAGGTACAATGGAGGAGTCTGTGAACAGCAATCTGAGGATGGGCATGGAGCACCTAGATGCATAATGCAGTGATGGAGGGGTGGGAGCCAGCATGCAGTGCAGTGTAGGGGAAAAGGGTCTGGGCATGCAGTGCAACAGAGGAGGATGCCTGGGTACATGATAAAGTGGGGGGTACCCCTGGTGGTGTCAGGGGTGGGAGCACTGGGGCACACAGTTCAGTGGTGGGATGCACAGCGCAGTGTATGGCCCTGGGGGCCCATGGCCCCCACTGTTGCAGCCCATAAGACATGCATCCCCTGGCTGTTTATATGTTGGCCAGCCCTGCTCTTGTTAAAAGCAGAGCCCTACTGCAATCGGTGCTGTATCTGCATAGATAGTCCTTGCCTGGAAGGGCTTAACATCCAAATAGATAAAAGGAAATGAAACAGAGAGCAAATATCATTATTCCCTTTCTTGTAGATGGAAATGGAGACAAAATGTATATAATCAGCTTGCCCTGGGTTAAGAAGCAGAATTTTTCTAGACATCAGTTTCTCTGCAGTGACTACCCATGTGTAATTGTCTTGCTGCACTTTCACCAATGCTTAAGCTACTGCACCTTGGCTTCCATTTACCAGAGAATGTATACATAGGCAGTTACCACGGAGCAGGTAAAACATAGTATATCCCCATTTTCTATTTCACCATGATCGTTTTTTGTACATTCAGACCCGAAGAAAGATTAAAATGATTTGCCTAAAGTCATACAGGCAGTACACAGCAGAGCCAGGAACCAAACCCAAATTTTCCGAATCTCAGTCCAGGATTTATCAACAAGGGATATCTTCCCTATCTGATGTGCAAGGATCCTGGTTTTCCATTTCCCATGGAAAACCAGAGAAAACCATGGATTTCCCCCTTTTTATCAGAAAAACACGGATTTCTCCTTTTAGCAGAGAAACCCATGAATTCCCTGCTTTTGCAAAGAGCTCTGCAGGCTGGTTGAGCTCCAGCTTGCAAGAGCTGTTTGCAAACAGGGCAGGAAACCCCCAGCCCTGCCTGGAGGGGAAGGGGAGGGGGAAGGGCAGGGCCTGAGACTCTCAGTCAGCCACAGCTCTGCTCAGCTCAGCTTCACTTTTCGCTTCTGGAGCCTGAGGTAAGTGGGGCTTCCAGGGGGCTGGGGGCTTCTTTGGCAGGGCTGGGGAGTTGCAGGTCACAGCTGGAGGAAGCCAGGAGCCGGCCCCACTCCCACCTGAACAGGCAGAGCAGTGGGGCAGCTAGCTCCATGATGCTTCTGGTGCAGCTGCCTGCTGTTGGGGGCAGGGAGCTGCAAACTTGGGTCCCTGGCCCCACAGCTCTGGCAGCTGAGGGCTTCTCCAGCAGACCCAGGGGGCAGGGGCTGTGGGTGGGGGCAAGAGGCACAAGTAGGGCGGGGGGCTGTTGTGGGGTCAGGGAGGGGCACCAGCAGGGCTGGGGGGCCTGCAGGGGGATTTTAATTTTCATAATGGATTTTGGAGTTTTTATCAGAGAATTTGTGATTTTTTTACCAGAGAAAACCAGGAACCTGCTGATGTGAGGAAGCTTTCTGAACTGCTAGCTGTCCACAGGCACTCAGGCAAGGCTGCCTATATATAACTGCACTCCCAAGCAAGAACAGCAAAGCAGGACAAAGGATGTATGAGGAAAATAGAAGACTGGAATTAAGATGAGGAGAAAGAGAGTAAGAAAGCCTGGAGAAAAGTGATATAATGGCCTCTATATATGTAAGGCAAAGGGGCCATAAGGTAAGTGATACGTGGGAGTTTGGAAGAACTAAATCAGGGGTTGTCAACCAGGGGTACACTTACTCCAGGGATACTTAGGAAGGCCCTAGGGGGTACGCGTGGGCGGACGGGGATGGAGCACCACCACCCACCACCCCATGCCGCCACCTCCCAAGAGCAGGGCCAGGGTGGGGGCAAGGGCAACAGCACCCCTCTGCGGGTCATACAGGTGCTGCCTGGCTGGCCAGACACAGGGAGGGGAAACTCGCACGCAGCAGCCACCACTGCTGCCACCCACCACCCCACGCTACCACCACTCCATACATGCAACCCACCCCCCACCTTCGCCCCTCGCTCTGCATCCAGCCTCTGGGGGTACACTTATTAAAAAAGGTTGAAAACCCCTGGACTAAATGAAAGAAGAATTGTTATAAATCTCTGTAGAGAGGACAGTGGCTGGAGACCTGAAAGGGAAGAAGAGAACATAGCCCCTATTTTTATAGACTTTTGTCCACAGTGCTAACACATCTGCAGGGGCAACTGCATTTAGCTTAAGTACTGAAAGAATTAAATAGCTAAGGTGCTCTGAATATACATAAGGTGGTAAGTCCTAAGGATGATTAAAATCAATGTAGTGAATAAAAACTTACTCAAAATTGGGGGGGGGCAACAGACTCTCCAGGATATTGCATCACATTTGCATTAGCTTACCACACAGCAAGACTTGGGAGCAAACTACAGTCGACTGCAGCTGCGTTAATGTGACTGTAGCACATCCAATATGTGAAAGGTAGTTACTGATGTTATTCCAAATACATCCCTCCCACAGTCTTTCAGACATCCAACTATTCTGGACAGATAGCCTTTATGCCAGGGGTCAGCAACGTTTTTGGGCTGAGTGCCAGAAACACCCCAACCTTGATTTGTAAGATGTTGGCATACCAGGAGTGGACAGCAAGGGAACATGAGGGGCTTGATCCTTTTTGTGGCAGGGCAGCCTTCACCTCTTCCCCACCATCTGCCCAGAGGCATGCATGTACCCACCGCCAACAACAATCCAGGCCAGGGCTCTGTGGACCCCAGTATAGCTTCTTGCAGCCTCCCGGCTGCCTGCTATGAGCAGCCAGGACTCCATGGCAGAGGCCTGCCCAAAGCCTGGACTGGGATCTGGGTGGCAAAGTCCAGGCCAGAGCCTGGGCCAGTTTTGGCAAGTGGCCAGGAGACTACAAGCAGTTGCACCAGGTTCCACAGAGCCCAGGCTCAGCTCTTTGTGACAGCGCACAAACCCTTGATACTTGCCCTGTGACAGCGTAGTCCCAGCCCCTTCCCTACCATCCACCCCAAGGCACATGTGCCAAGCAAATGCCTTCATATATCACACTTTGGCACACATGCCAGGGGTTGCTGACCCCTGATCTATGCCATTCATTTACACACACCAAATCTCTAGCATTGCCCATGACGAGGAAGCTACAGAAATATATAAGAAAGAGGAGTAGGAGCATCAGACAGGAATGCAACAGCATTCCATCTATGCTCAACTTTCCCAGACACTTTGCTAAGCCAAAAAAATCGTCTGTCCTTGGTTTTATCCCACTAGTAAGGAGGGCCTGCAATATTGGTTTCAAAAGAAATGAAAGAATTAAGTGGGAGTGGATAGGAAGGAAGCAACTGCACAAACATTGGTGTTAAGCATAATACTCAAAACCAAATATAAGGACTAATATACATGGATTTATGAGTATGTAAATCCCCTAAATTTATGTAATAATAAATCTATTGCACATCAGGCCAAGTAAGCATGGTCTGAATGTGTGAAAGGACCCATGGAGAAGGTTATTACTACTAATGCAGTAGCAACTAAAGTCCTCAAACTAGGAAAAGGTCCAACTCCTGATTATACTAGGCATTCCTTGCACTCTGCAGCAGGAGACAGGAGAGATACTTGGAAAGGAGGAAGCCTCAGGTAAACAAGGCCCCACCTACCCACACAAGCTGCACATTTCTGACTCCCTCCTTACTCTCCACTCAGCGTTTGTAGAAGTTACTGCCTCCCTAATGAAACATCAGCCCTTGCACGAATTGCCTCAAGAGATGGAAACACACTGCAAGAATATCTTGGAACTTCTTCCTTTGCCAAGTATGGAAAGAGAGAGCTTGTGTTTTTTTGCTAATAATCTCCCATAGGATTTCCTTCTCCCCAGGTGCATCTGGCTTCCTCTTAAGTGTTCTGGACAGGGTAGCACAACTGGCAACTTCCTGGAGCAGCTTCATTTAAAATTTTTAAAAGGCTCAGCTCTGAAAACATGCCGTCGAGAACAAATGTTTCTGGACTACTGAATTGATTTTGTTTTATATTTTCTATCAGATTTTTAGTATGCCCAAAGGTTGCATTCTAGAATTTGTCAGGGGAAAATAAGATCTTTGGGTATATAATTAGGCTTGGATTCTCATGTGCCAAAGTGTTGGAGATTTTGGGACTGTGAGAAATATATTTTCTTGAGAATTCTATCAAACTGGTCAGCATTGAAGTTGTTGACAATGTTGACATTTAAAATATCATCTTGCAGTATACATTTTAAGCAAGATAACTCTGTGTGTCTCATTGTCTTGAATTTTCTTGACCTTTGCCTATCTGGGCACAATCCCTGAACAGTAAACCATAAAGTCGCAGTTTAAAAAAATCTGCCACTGCTCATGGAGGAAAAGCATGTGTCTGCATTGATATTAAACTTATTGGGTCCAGTTACAGTACTGTACCTACCTGAGGTACTGCAGACTTGCCCACAGATCACGGCAGGTATGCACTAGGCTTCACTTGGGTAGCTTCATTCTTTCTAGGCAATTGCTTCTCCTCCCAGAGGGCACTCTCAAGCACAGTTTCCTAGGGATTAATGGCTATATGGGGCCATTAGGAGGTTAGTGAAGAGAGAGAGGTTGTAATGTCATCACTGTACAGGCAGTCCTCAGACTTACAACACAATTAGTTCCTGAAAACCACACCTTAAGTCGAAACGTTGTAACTCGGAACCTATTTTCCCATAGGAAACAAAGTTATAAATGGGGAATTGGTTCCTGAACCAAGGCCTGATACCCTATTTTCACCAAAAATAACCCAGAATTTTGTGCTCAATCAATTATAGATAAGTAATATAGCTACATTAATGTATTTCTATTGTAAATAGCAATCATATTGATTTAGAAGGACTTCTTTGAGGAGACTTTGCTGGATGGTTTGAAGGGTTCGTGGTTGGATTTGTTGAAGGGTTCTTGGCTGGAGTCTTCTCAGGAGTCTTGGCTGCAGGTTTTTCTGGAGTCTTGTCTGCTTTCTTAAAGAAAGTGTTCAAGGAAGTTTGGACAGATATTCTCCAGGGAGATGGGTGATGCAGCAAATTTGTTCACTGGGGTGGCCTGGCATCAGATCAAGCACTGTAAAGTCAAAACTGACGTCAGGAAGTTGAAACAGGGTGTCAATTTATAAACGTTGTAAGTATGAAATGTTGTAACTCTAAACATTGTAAGTCGAGGACTGCCTGTATTAACATCACCCTCCTTCTCACCTGCTCTAGCCAAGGTAGCTGTTTGTGTTAATGAGTATAGGGGCAAGATGGAGGCAGCAATGAACACTGGATAATCAAACTTGCATGGCAAGAAGACTGAGTTGAGGCTGGTTGATTGAATCAGAAGATACAGCAAGAATACTGTTTGTTGCTTTGATTGTGAGCATCTGACTTTTATTGCCTGAGTTTACAGCCTAGGACAGTGATGCTCAACCAGGGTGCCAGGGCACCCTGGGGTGCCAAGAGGTCCTTTGAAGTTTGTCTCAGGAAATGTGAGGAGATAAGAAGATAAGAGCAGGCTTAGGCTCCAGGAGTGAAGAGATAGCAAATAAGTGTTCTCCCCCACAACAAGGAGGTAAGCACTGTAATAAATTGATTAGATTTTGAAATGTGAGCCATTCAATTCACAAAAAGTTCTGGAGGGGTACTCTGAGTTTAATGAGAGGTTCCTTGAGTCTAAAGGTTGAGAACCTCTGATCTAGGGGCCCAGTTCTTAAATGATCCAGGAGCAGGCACTGATAGCACAGATTTCTTTGGTGCATCTACATGTGCACTTTAATGCACATTAACCTATTTTAATGCACATTA
The DNA here is from genome assembly GCF_000455745.1 of Alligator sinensis. Classification (NCBI taxonomy): domain Eukaryota; kingdom Metazoa; phylum Chordata; order Crocodylia; family Alligatoridae; genus Alligator; species Alligator sinensis. The sequence continues at coordinate 380,436 of NW_005841929.1, forward strand.
AAGCATCACTAAAAAAAATGTGCTCTTTAGTTAATGTGCATTAAAATAGACTAATGTGCATTAAAGCATCAGTAAAAAACCATGGGGCTCTGTTCCGATGCACTGTAATTCCAGCGCGTTGGAGCAGACTCGATTAATCGCGTCTGCTGGAGCCTGGTAATTACTGTGCTCCAGCAAACTCCAGTGTCATGTGTGTCAGCATCCCCGCACTAAATAAAAGCAGCAGGGTACTTTAAACTAAAGCTCATTTGACAAGCTTTAGTTCTAAGTGCCCCACCACCATTTTTCAGCCCAGGGATGTTGATACACATGATGCTTTGAGTGCTTTTAATTAGCACAGCTCTCCGAGCTGCACTAATTAAAGCATCCCTCCCCTCCCCCACCTCCCTGAGCATGTCTATAAACACCCATGTTCTTTAGTTAATGCTCATTAAGATAGGCTAATGTGCATTTTCCTAGTACTTTACAATGGAGGTACTAGATTTAATGTCCATTAACTAAAGCACATTAATGCACATGTAGATGTGCCCTTTCTGTTTTTCATGTAGATATAGTGAGGAACATCTCACTGTTTCTTTCAGATACAGACCTTACTGTTATCATCCCTGACTTAACAAGGAAATAAAAGCACTGTGACATGCTATACAAAGGCCACACCTTCATCTTATTCTGCAACTTAGATTAGCAGAGAATTTAGCAGCCCTTGCCTATAATGGACATATCATACCATTCCTCTTTGATCCGCCAACTGCTCTCCAGGTGGAATTCAACTGTGCTCAATTCAAAAGGTTGGGCTATGCCTACCTGAGAAATAATCTGTGATTCAATACTGTGCTGCTACACATGCAGTGAACATTCATTGTGTATTCTAGGACCAGTGAGAACTAAATACACTAAAAGATCCAGTCTTGAAAAGTTGCTCCAAACTTCATTGTCACTTCCTCTCCCAGAATGACTTGAGCACTGCTTTTGTGACAATTTTTGAATTTCTGAAGTTTAACATGAGGTTTGCCATACAAGTCTTTGTATTTCACTCTCCTCTATGTGCTAATTGATTATGGCAGAGCAGGTTCAAGGAAAGTAAAAAAAAAACCTCCCTAAACTGTTGCTGCAAGAATAACTCACAATAAGAACCCTATGACCATGTGTACACTGGACTGTTACTGCTCTGAAAGGTTTGCCATGCTGAGAGACCAATCTCATCTTTCTCCACTCACCAGCTTTTTTTCAAAGCTCCTTTTCTAAGGCCCATGATGATCTTTCTGTAACTCCATTTCATGAAGAATGGAAATGTAATACTGACATCTGCTTAATGCTGGTGTGTTTCTGGAATTCTTCCTCTGTAAGTCATGGTACCTCATCAGTTACCACTTCCTCATCAACCCATATTTGCAAGTAAACACCATTAGTCTTTTGTGTTTTTTGCACTGATGGCTGTGGACAGTAGAATTACTTCCAGACACTCTTAATGACTACTAACTTCTAAAAGGAAGCACTGCTTATCTCTTTCAAATATTTCTATAGGAGCATACTAAGTAGAGGGGCATGTTGTTTACCACCATACAGATCTGATAATACTGTATTTTCTGTTTTTTACCTTTATCGAGTCCTGACCATCAGAACTTTTGTACTAAGGCCTCCATTCCTCTTGCAGACTCCCTCCTGCATAGACCCCGTAGCAATCTGACTCAGTGGAATGGAAGTGCTCTGATATTTAGCACTCCCAAGTAAGCAGCCTTGTTAAGTTGCAAGTTGATCCCTTTTTGCTACATAGGACTAAAAAGTCACATCTCTAAAAAAAGATTTGGCCAAGAGTGTTATATGTATTCCCATATTCTGTGTAAAAGAGGGCATTTATAGCTATGGACACATGTAGCAACTGAACCACTCTCAAATGGCACTGATTGGGAACCAATTCATAATTGTTACAGATCAAGTATCCACACCTACAGTGCCCCAGCATTGCAGAGAGAACTGTCTTCTTTTAGAGGTTGAAGTGTTATGTGTCTGGGGGTGGGAGTGAGCACCTGGTCCAGCATACCTCAAAGTGGGCAAGTGGGGGTGGAGGGCACTAGATCTAGGGGTTTTGAGGGGTGGGGGACCTGTAGATGGAGGCATTTTCATTTTTCTGCTTTCCCTTCTCTCCAAAACATGAGTTCAACAAAGTTCAGTTCCTTGCACTTGACCAAACTCTACAGTGTACTTGCCTGACTTGGGGTGCTCAGCAAGGGCTGTGGGGGGGAGGACTGGGGTAAATGCTTGGAACCATTTTTGGGGTCCCAGGAACTGGGGGGACTGCAGTTGAGTAAGGAGTGAGGACACACCTGCTTAGATTTTATTAAACAAGCAGTGCAAGCAGAGTCCTGATAAAAACAAGTGGCAACAAAAGGGACAGTACAGTTCCGGCCACATACCAGAGAGGCCAGTTGCAGTAACAGGGGTGGTGAGCGGGGTAGTCAACGGAAGAAGGGAGGAAGAGGGGAACAGTGCAGTGTGAGATGCCTGGAGGACTGATTGGACTCATGTCACAGGATACAGGGGGTGCACCCCACAAGCAGGAATGCGCATTTCCCTGGGGACACATAGCAGCAGCACATATTTGTGCTGCTGCTAGTTGTCCCCGGGGAACACCCTTGCACACGTGCTCTGGTGCATGGCAAATTAGCCTGCGTGAAGTAGAGACAGCTGGGGCCAGCACCTGGTCTGGCCCCAGAAGCTGTACCTGGAGTCCCAGGGGTCTCCCGGGGCTACAGCGATGACGTTCTGGGCATGTGGAGCCTGGCCAGCAACCATATTATGGCTCTGGCCAGCTAGGCTCTGGTTTCAAGTGCGGCATGCTGCAGCCACATGCACTGCCCTGCTTTTTTTTTCGGCACCGTTTTTCTCTTTTTTTTTTTTTTCACCAGGATCTCCCAGTGTCATAAAGAAAATATTGCACTGCTAATCAGAAATTTTATGAATGCATGCACATGTGGTGCGTGCAATGTGCAGTGTCACAGACAGGATAGCAGTGCCACAAACGGCATGTGCATGCTCGAGGGGATGCACCCAGGGTGTGCACAGATGTATCACTTTGGAGGATCTAAATACACTTGAAACCCCAAGAGTCTAGACATGCACACCACTTTAGACCAGTCTAAATTTCCTGGAATGTTTTAAAACCACACTAGGAAAAATCAACTACCATTCCTCCTTGAACTGGTCCAATGTTATGGGTGGGCACAGAGCATTCCACACCTAGTGTCTTGGCAGTGTTCACCCGCTCCCACCCCCACAAACCCATGCAGGACAAGGGGCTGCTCTGGGATGCAGCCAGGACTCTACTGCCCACATATCTATTGCCTACAGAGACCACAAGCTGCAGGGGTGGGAAACAAAAAGCCTCTGTGTCAGTTTTACTTGCCTGCTAGAGACCCTTATTCAAGGTGGGGGTGTAGCCAGGTTCTGGGGAGGGGTGGAGGTTGTAGCCTCCAGCTTATGATGTGTGAGTTACTGTGCCTCTCAATTGCTGGGTGGGGTAGTGGGGAACAGAGTCATTGCAAAATGGGCATTTATTAGGGCTGTCAATTCTCTGCTTAAGGTGAAGTGAGTCAGCCCATCTGAGAAAATAGCACACAAATTTGTCACCAAACCAAAAAAATTTAGGCTAAACTTTTGGAGGATTTTGAATCTTAGATATGGTCATAGAAACTTGTGGAGAATGAGGATCTGAAAAGCAGACTCTGCTTAGCAGGAAACACATTTGGAAGAAGTAAAGTTGCTGCCCCGTCTTAAACTTTTTGTGCTCTCAGAAGCAGTCAGCCTCAATAAACTATGCATTAATAAATTAAATGCTTAGTACTGGAGATGATTAAAAAAACAATAAAACAGATTTTTAATTGGAAAATGCTAATTCTAGAGAACTGAAAAGTTTTATGGATTTTGTCAACTTCTGATGTAAAATTATTGAAGTACTTTGTTTTAGATAAGCTTGAAGTGCTTTGTTAAGACTTTGATATTGATGTTATGGTTATGGAACACACTGTAAGAGACAAGAAAAGTGAAGGGAAGCTATTTGATTTTGCCAAGAGGAAGCTCTAGGTTTCTTGTCAGAAGGAAATGCTTTTGCAATTTTATTTTAATGGGAAATCTTTAAATGTTGATGTCATTGTGAACCCGAAATCAGCTGAGGGAAAATTTCAAAATGTCAGAATTTCCCATGGAAAGGAAATTCTGGGTTTCACCTCTTTATATGCTCAAAGCACTGAACAGACATTTTACAGTTTTTCTTTGGCAATGTATCTTTATATGGAAAGACAATTTATCTCTATATGGAAATCTCTAGGGCATCTTTACTAGGGCTATGCGAAGCTTCAGTCCCTGACTCGATTCAGTGAAGATTCTGCCCGATTTGGTGGCCGAATCTCCAAATCCAAATCAAATCAGAGGACCCTTTAATCTCTCCTAATCAAATCGGAACCCTTTGAATTGGTTTGGAGAGATTCGGAAAGATTCAGAGATTCGGACATAGAGACAGCTTTAAATGTTTTTTCTACATACCTCTAGGAAGCAGGGGCTTGTGAGTGCTGTGATGCTGGGGTGCATGGAGCATCCCACAGAAGGACAGGGGGCTCCCCAGTGCACTTGGCAGCAGACCCGGAAATGGACCAGAAGCACTTCCGGTCTACTTCCAGGTCCACCAAGGAGCATGCAGGGGAGCTCCCCTGCCCCCTCAACTCAGTGACTGGTGCCTCCTGGGTCTGAGGGGGCACCCAGGGTTCCCCTATGGCTGATCATTGAGCCAGGGAGGCACAGCGGGGCCCCAGCACACTTCCAGGTTTGCCACCAAGCACATGGAGCCCCCCCCGCCCCCCCCGCATTCCTTTGGGACACTCCATGCACACCAGCATTGCAGGGTTCACAAGCTGCACTGGTACCTTGAGGTATATAGAAAAAACTTTTAAAGCTGAGTCTATGTCCAAATCGCTGATTCTCTAAATCAGAATTGAATCTTCAGATTCGGATTCAGCCAAATCGAATCAGGGACTTTGATCTGAATCAACGAGTCAATTCACTGTCCCTGATTTGGGCTGAATCTGAATCCAAATCGAATAGGGCCTGCCTCACTCGGTGATCAGCCGCAGGGGGACCCCGGGTGCCCCGCCCCCAGACTCAGGAGGCACTAGTCGCCAAGCAGGGGAGGCACAGGGGGGGCCCTGCATGATCCCCAGTGGACCAAGAAGTGGACCAGAAGTGCTTCTGGTCCACTTCCAGGTCTGCTGCTGAACGTGCTGGGGACCATTCCCCCGCACTCATGTGAGATGCTCCATGAGGCCCAGCAACACAGCATTCATGAGCCCCTGCTACCTAGAGGTATGTAGAAAAAACTTTTAAAGCTGTGTCTATGTTTGACTCTCCGAATCTTTCCGATTTGATTCAGAGAGATTAAAGTGTCCTCTGATTCGATTTGGATTCCAAATTCGGCCACCGACTCAGGCCGAATCTCCGCCAAATCAAATCAGGGACCAAAGCTTCACACAGCCCTACTAGTCAGGCCTGGAAGGAGCTCGGCCATATTGTTTGTTTGTTTGACATTTTATCTCTGTATGGGAACAGAGCCTCTGAGGAAGTGTTCACTTACCCACAACTGCTTGGAGCCCAAGCTAAACAGGCTAAATGTCAATTTTTACAGCCAAATGTGAAGTATCTGGGACTTCCTTTGAATGCTAAAAGATTGCAGCCAAATGCTGGAAAGTGTTTCTGAACCATGATTTTCAAGTCTGTTAAAATACTATGATCGTTTCTCAGAAAACCTTTCAACTATGATAAACTTTTGCTTCAGTGGTTAGGGAGTGACATGTCCTGGAAATAGTCAAAAGAGTGTGATGTTTCTGCTAACAAATGAAAACAATAGCCATTAGTCAGGAATGCTTGCAAGCTTTCTGATGATCACAAACCACTCTATCCAGCTTGTTATGTATGGATTTACAATATAGTGATTGTGATTGTACATGTGGAGAAATCTGGCACAGAACCACTATTTGCTTTTTGCCTATATAGCTTTAGCTCACAGTGAAAAGAATTATGTTTGCATTTTAAAAGAAGGTGTCTTTATTATGCTTGATTTGTGCATATTCTAGAGTATGGACACAAGTAACATTTGAACCATTTAAAAATGTTTGTAGGGATCTGATTGGGAACTTGTTCACAAATTCCACGGGTTAGGTATCTCTATGATTGAAAGATTAATGCAGATACTGACTCTATACCTTTGTTGTACAGTTTAGGCCAACTGAATGTAATGAATTCAGTTTGCAGTGGAGGGCATTCCTCTCATTCTGCCACCACTACTCCTGTTTCTAGCTGAGCCTGGTACTCCATGCAGCCTTTCCCTGCAGATGGAGTCCTCAGGGCAGTGAGGGATGCCAGGGGTCTGGACAGGGAGCCGGCACTGTGCAGGTGGACTTACCTGCTGCTGCCACTCTCTCTGGCTGACTCAGGCATGGGGGAAGCCCTGTAGGTCCTGCCTCGCTTCAGCTGAATTTCTGTCTGGGTTGTTGCAATCAACTAGAGACAATGGCAGTGGCAGAGGGTGAATTCTTCCTTCTAGCACCTGCTCCCAGCCAGCAAGGGACATGGGGGCAAGTGTGGGGCAGGTACAAGAAGGAGGAACCCTCACCACTTCCACTGTTCCTGACCAAGCCTGTACCATGTACAACTATTCCCTGAAGCCACCTATCTGGTCCCATGAGGTGAGAGGAGAAGCTCTGGAGCTTCCTCTATGCCCAAGTCTGACAGGGACTATAGTGGCAGGGGAGAGGTCCCACCCTTCCTGTACCTGGTCTGCCCCTCAGTGTCTCATACTGGCTCCCAACTGTGCTTCACACCTATTCCCCACTGTGGTTCATAGGGCACTCCCCTTTACTAAATCCTAGATATGACCATGTGCCCCTGGTATTGATTGTAGAAATCATCAGAACATAGCCATGCTGATCTGTTAATCAAAGTTACTAAGTGAGGATCAGGAAAGAGCGACAGCAGAATAGGACATTTTCTTCATAGATTTCATAGATTTTAGGGTTGAAAGGGACCTATTAGATAACTGAGTCCAACCCCTGGCCTGGGCAGGAATCTGACCTCCTGCCCTAGGGAGGAGAGAGTGCTGGGGTCAGATGACCCCAGCCAGGTGTTTGTCCAATCTCCTCTTAAATACCTCCAAGGAAGGGGACAGCACCACCTCCCTTGGAAGTGAAGTCCATATTTTGGCAACCCTCACTCTAAAGAATTTTTTCCTGCTGTCCAGTCTAAATTTGCTCTCCTTCAGTTTGCGGCCATTGTTTCTAGTTACCCTGATGGGCAACCTGGTAAACATCATAGCCCTTATTTCCTGCTGTCCCGCCCTGATGAGTTTGTAGATGGCTACAAGATCACCTCTCAGCCTTCTCTTACAGAGGCTGAAGAGATTCAGGTCCCTCAACCAGTCCTCGTAGGGTTTTTTCTGTAGGCCTTTAACCAGAAGGGTAGCCCTCCTCTGAACCCTTTCCAGGTTATCTACACCCCTCCTGAAGTGCGGCACCCAAAACTAGACACAGTACTCTAGCTGTGGCCTGACCAATGCCACACAGAGAAGTGTCACCTCCCTAGACCTGCTTGTGATGCACCTACTTATGCAAGAAAGAGTATGGTTAGCCTTACTTATAACTTCATCACACTGGCAACTCATGTTCATTTTGGAGTCGACTACAACTCCAAGATCCCTTTCCGCAGTTGTGGCACTTGGAATGGTACCTCCCAGGCTAAAGGGGTGTTGATGATTCTTCCTCCCCAGGTGCAACACATGACACTTATCCTTGTTAAACTGCATCCTATTCTGTTCGGCCCGCTTCCCTAGCCTGCCCAAATCAGCCTGGATTCACTCCCTGCCGTCTAGTTTGTTTAGCTCCCCCCACAGTTTGGTGTTGTCAGCAAACTTAGACAGGGTGCTTTCTACTCCCTCATCCAAGTCACTAATGAAGATATTGAACAGTACCGGTCCCAGGACAGAGCCTTGGGGGACTCTGCTGCCCACATTTCTCCAGATAGAAACCAACCCGTCCACCACCACTCTCTGGGTGCATCCCAGAAGTCAATTTTCCACCCACCAGACTCTGTAATAATCTACATTGCAACTGTTTAGTTTATTTATAAGAATTGGGTGTGACACTGTGTCAAAGGCCTTTTTAAAATCTAAGTAAATAGCATCTACCTCTATTCCTTCATCCAAGCATTTTGTGACCCAGTCATAAAAAAGAACCAGGTTAGTCAGGCAAGATCTGCCTGCTGTGAACTCATGCTGGTTGATCCTTAGCATTATTTCACCCACTGGTCCCCCACAGATGTGATGCTTAACGATTTTCTCAAAGGTCTTGCCAAGGATAGAGGTGAGGCTAACCGGCCTATAGTTACCCGGTTCCTCCTTCCTCCTGTTCTTGAATATAGGGAATACACTGGCCCTTTTCCAATCCTCCAGGAAAAGCTGGGCTTGTTTGGGATTTGAACCCAAGACCTCTCACATGAAAAGCAAAAATCATACCCATAGACCAACAAGCCATTCTTGTGTTACATGTAACAATTAATTATCTTTGCTCTCCAGAGACTATTAACAAAATTCATAGGGTATGGATACATGTAACTTGGATTGGTTTAAACACAGTTTAAACCTGAATTGGGCAGACTTACAAGGCTGTTAAAACCAGTATAAAGCTTCCTGGAATGGTTCAAAAATATATCTGGAAAAATCAAATTCTCTTTTGGAGCTGGCTCACTGTTACATGTTTACATCAAGGGTACGTATGGGTAGATGTGACACTTGACCATTCCAAGACTGTCTCTGATTGGGAACTGTTTCACAGCTTTCCTTGGATAGAAGTGTGGACACGTATGCTGCTAAAGCACCACCATCATGCCTTTAAGGGGTCAGTGCCCAGAGTTTTCCCCTGGATTCTTCTATAGGGGAAGGAGGATCTGGATTGGGGAAGTGGGGTGGAGTAGAGAGATTTCTTAGTGCTGGGGGGCTGTGTGAACCCCTGCTTGTGGTTCGCAGGGGGCTGAGTGCTCTGTCCCTTCCCTCCTTTCCCCCAAGAACTCCCAGGCTTTTCCAGCCACTCAAGTACTTTGCATTGCCTGCAGCTGCACAGATGTGTGTGTGGGCTGGAGCCCGCCAGGTAGGGCTGGCTGCAGGAGTGCCACAGAGAGAACAAGGAACAAGTCAGGTGGTCTGAGATCTGGTCAGTGGTGAAGTGTGACTGGGCTCAGCCAAAGACACAATATCTCATTTTCTCCATGGGAAAAAGAGGCATTATGGGAATTACATTCAGTCTATTTGAAAATAAAATTAAAAAAAACCTGCTGAAGCTGCTTCCAACCACAGCCTGGGAAGAAGGGCTGCTTATTGTTCCAAGGCCAGGCAGTCAGGGTCTGAGAGGATTTGGCAGTCCCAGAAACATACCGTAAGAAAGACTGGTCAAAACATGCAGATGATTGGTTGACATTTCCCTACCAACCAAGAGCTCAAAATGTTTCATTCTGAATTTTTTTATGCTAGAAAGCAGTCTTTTTTCCACAAATACAAAAATAGTAACAAAAATTTTCAACTTTAGCAACATTTTCCACAATATTTTTACTGAAGTTTATCTTTGACTGAAAGTCATGCTGTCTTCACAAAAATCTTTTTCAGTAAACCAATTAAATGAGTTATGGGAAAGAATGATTAAAAAATGGGTACGTTTTAATCCCATCACCCCTTGGTGCCCTTCTACAGCACTACAGATTCAGAACTAGGTTCTGTCCAGCTATTGTGGGTGTCAAGTTGATCATGGAGAATGGCATCACCCAAGGAAAGTCCCCTAACCCCTGACCTTTGCCACCAAAGTCTCTCCCCTTGCCCCTAGAACTACACCTTTTGGGAAGGTGCTATCTTGGAACTGGAAAAAAACCCAAAGTATATACAAAAAAACCAAACACCCACAATAACATATTTTAATTGTATTTAAAAATATATTTTTGTCCAGATTTGTGTTTGTTTGCATCGTGTATATAGAAGTAATTGCATAATAGCTCAAAATGAAGTCTTACTCTTGTATATTGCAAGGGGGGGGAATGGGTAGGTGGGTATGGGGTTTGTGAGGGGTGTGGACCAGGAGGGTGGCTGGGGGGTGTCTCTAGTGGGTTATGGAATAGAGAAAATCCCACACAATTTACTGATTCGTTTTGATGCACTGGCTGGGGGAGTAGTTAGCTGATTGCACGATTTCACAATGATTACACACTTAATTTATACAACACAATTTTATTTTAAAACTCTTTGCTACGTATATAACACTGCTTAGCTTTAAGAAACACCACAAACATTAAAAACACAATAATTACATATATCAGGAACAATGCTCCAAATGCACTTCCTTCCCAAACAATGCTATAAGAATTAGTGTTACAAAAACAAGTACAATTACAACTAAAAGTTAAATTTGAATCAATACTGTTATTTTTCATAATATACTTACAATCCTAGAATTCCGAGAAGCCAAATACCAAAATATGGTTTCATTCCTCAGTAGTACGATTTAATGGGTTGGCCTCAGTAGTACGGTTCAATGGGCTCGCCTCAGCAATACAATTCAATAGGCTGGCCTCAGCAATACGATTCAATGAGCTGGGCTCACCAGTGATAGGACTACGTCCCCTTCCTTCAGTCCCTTTCGGGCGCTCCGCGGCTTCAGCGTGAACTAAGAGATTCGTGTTCACGGAGAGGCTTGATTAGGCGATCAATCTAATCTGAACTTATACTTGCGATTCTTCCTTCGTTGTTCTGCAAGTGAAGTCACCTCCAAATTGGGACAGTAAGTTACAGGTTTTTATTGAGTGAGCTGCCGTCATTGGGCTCCTCCTACTCAATTCATCATAACTCCCAAATTTGGGCTCGGATCTTACTCAACAGAAATTACCTTTGTTGAGCATTTTTAAATTATTCTTGGGGAGACTTCCATATCACTGTAAATACTCTTTTCTTTTTACCAGTCTGGTTAAAAGGCCCCAGGCTTTGATGTCTCGGAATTTAGGACATTTACTTTCTTTGTAAAAAACTTCTAAAGGTACAATTTAGATTAAGGTTTTAGGCGAAGTCAGGACATTTTGCACGTAGCTCCGAAACAATGAACTAGATAAGGAGATAGATCCTATCTTCTTCCTGAAACTGGCTAATGGGCAATCTTTACAAACATTCAAAATATTTCATTCCATATGACAGGGGGGCGTGTAGGGGAGTGTGGGTGTGTGTGGGTGTGGTGGGGTATGTGCACATAGCAGTGAGCAGGGCTCTGCCAAAGTGCATGGGAGGGTGTGGGGGTTGTGGTGTTTATGGGACGTGTGATTATGTGTGGGGAAGGGTGTGGTTGTGGGTTTTGTGGGGGAGGGTTTTTGGGTATGGTGGAGTGTGCATGGGAGCCCTCCCACATGCGCCCCCCTGAGCTGGTCAGCACCTGCCCCTGCCCGGTAACAGCCTGGAGCCTGCGTACCCTACAGTGCCTCTCCACCACCACCAACAGCATGCAGCCACAGCCTCACCCCACAGCCACTCTGGACTCACCCCAGTGGGAGCAGAGCAGCCACAAACCACATGCACAGCCCCGACCTCAGCCCGCCCCATACCTGCTCCACACTGCCCACCTGTGGTGCATCCTGCCAAAGGCAGCCCAGTTGCAGAGCCACCCCAGCCCCACTGCATGTCCAGGGGGAGGCAGGACACCCCATGGGTGGGCAGTGCCTGGGCCAAACGGGACCAAGTGACCAGCCGCGGGCTGGATAAAGCCCCTTCCCTGCATGTCATATTTTGTCCACCCCTGCCACATCCCCTTGCTGGCTGGAACTCTGCCAGTCTTTGAAGGGAAACCCACCATTTCCATGGTTTTACCACTTTTTTTTTGTGGCCAACCAAAAACCCAGATCCCTGTCCATCATTGATACTTAACTAAATATACAGCTGTCAAAAATTGCTATATTGTCAATTTTTCCCCCCCAATCCAAATAGACACTACTGGCAAAAAAAAATAATAATAATTGCTCAACTTGGGTCAAGGTTCTTATCTGCTTTAACAAATACAGAGGAGGTTGAAGGCCATAACATACTGAGAAGAGACAATGAAAAAACTCCAGGAGAAGGAAAGAAAGAGAGAGATGGGCTCTCCCTAGAAACATCCAAACTACAAGTGGAAACTGAGCACAGAAAGGGATTCCAAAGGAATCTGAATTCCCTGGATGGGTGCTAAGCCTCAAAATGATCTCAGGTGGACCAAGGAAACAGACTGGGTCTTGCATGAGGTGTTTGTTTGCTAGGCTGTGCGAAGCAGCTAGTAATCTCTTTGTATTCGGCCAGTTCAGGGGACAGTGATTCAATTCAGTGATTTGAATCACTGTCCCAATTCAATTCGGCCGAATCAGCCAAGCCAGGCCTATCCCCCACCCCTCTCCCAGCCCAGCAATGGCTGTCCCAGCACTTGTTAAAAAAAAAGCCCTGGCTCATCAGGTGCTGCTGGCCTGGGGGGGCGATCCCTGCTGCCCCCCACTGCATGGGGGGCTCTGCACAAGTCCCCCGACCCTCCCTCACTCCCCCAGTCCCCCCACAGGTGCCCCGTACGACCCAGCTTCGGCCCCTTAAGAAAACAAAAAAACAAAAAACCCCAGACAGAACTCACCACTCCTGCCAGTGGGGGGGCAATCCCGGCTGCCCCGCGCTGCATGGTGGGGTTCTTCCATGAGCCCCCGAAGCCCTGAGGCTGCTGCGGAAGCAATGAGTCCCAGGGCTTTTCTCATTTTTTTTCTTAAAGGGCCAGAGCTGGTCCAGGGGGGGCACCCGTGGGGGGGCTGGGGGAGCAGGTGGGGGCCATGGGGATGCTGGCAGAACCACCCATGCAGCATGTGACAGGGCAGCCTCATGCAGCAGGGAGCTGGCAGGGGTCATCCCCCCCGCCATGGTCCCCTCCCCCAGGCCCTAGTACTTACCAGCTCTGAGTCAGCTGCAGCTCCCTGCTGAAGCCACCGGGGACTGCCCAAATCATCAAAGCTCCCCAAATCTTTTCCAAAGATTTGGAGAGCTTTGAATTGGTTTGGACCTTTATATTGGTCCCCTGATTCGATTCAGATTCAGAGATTCAGCCACCGAATTGGGCCTAATCTCCTCCAAATCGAATCACCACCCAAAGCTTCGCACAGCCCTAGTATTTGCTATCTTGCCATAGATCTGTACCTTGCTTATGCTATGTTAATAAGTTTATATGAAGTCTAGAAGTACTTTCACAAAGCCATTATGTCTAGCTTTAATTAGCATTAAGTCCCCAAACAGTGAAACAATACACCAGAAAAAAAAATAAGGGGGAGAGCTCTAGAGAAGGCATAAGTTAGTGTGGAAATGGATGGGACAGCACTGGTCTTGAGGTCTATAACACATGAACTGCAGGGTCACGATTTTCTAGAAGACAGCTCGACTCAGAGTCCATGCCCAAAAGGTTGCCTGAAACATCAGAGATAGCCAGTGTCCAAACATTGCTCAAACACAATTAAATTTAAATGCCCCTACAATGCAGAGGCCCAGTACATCAGCCAACAGAGTAGCCCATGCAGGGAAGCTCAGCTACGGCTTTCATTCACTTGTTATGAGCAAACTATTAACACAGCTCAGAACTAACTGTACCATGACCCTTGTGGATAAGTGATGTCACACCAGGTGTCGGTGGCATGACACCAAGTGTGAATTTGACCAGTATATTTACAGAAAGTAAGATATTTACAAATACAGCTTATAGCATGTAAATTATATATAGAGCTAGTCAACATATATATAAACAAACCAATGAAACTTAGTAATTTCCAGACCTCTCCTTTCCTTCAACACATTTTAGCTCTGTCCATGAAAATAAATAATCTTAGTGTAGCATTTTATTGCCCAGAGTTGTTCATGCTGTCTTCACTGCTGGCCCCCTCAGAGTGTATAAAACCATTGCCTAAACTCTGTAATAGTTTGTGCCCCTGCCTCTTGGACAGAATGCCTGAAATTAAAAAAAGTAAAATAAAAAGGCTTCTGTAGGCTATTGCACTGGCCTGGAACAGCTTTGGGAGGTAATCCATCTCACAGATACCCCTCGGAAACTGAAAACCCTCTGAAATCTGTGCCCTTCTCTGGGGAAATGTAAGTTGCTATAGCCCTTGAAAATGCACAGAATGCTTCAGGTCCCAAGTGTGTCTACTGAGGGTTGAAACCAAAGCTCTGCTTACTCTAATCCCAGATCCCACCCCACTTGCACACAAACTGGAATTAAATTGAGAGAGCACAGACATTATAGGATTGAGTGGGTTTTACTACACCAAGGAGTGGATGAGGTAGGGGGTTTACCCCCCCCCCCACACACACACACACACCTTACTTTGATAAGACTTTTGCATTTCACAAGGATAAATTAATGAAATTGCACATGTAAGTATTCAAAAGTAAAAAGAGTAACTGATACATTGTATAAACTGACAGGCAGGCAAATATAAGCAGGAATAAAAATGTACATGATTCCCCCATAAAGTATCCATCTACCCAATACAGCTGTTACTTAATTTAGATTTCTAAAGCACATCGGTACCTAGTCAGTGCCCACATCATCTATTCCATTAATTAATAATCATAGAACAATAACCAAAGGACTACCCATAGAAACATTCACCACAGCCTACTGACTCTCTACCAGCTTTGAAGAGAAAAAACATGAGCTGTGTCATGTCCCAGAATGGTTAAGAAACTTGGGTTCCATAGGCTAGTAAAGACATGAAGTGCAAAGCCTCAAAACATCTCAGAGTGAAAATTAGAATTTGGTACTGCATGGCTCTACCAGAGCATTTCTAGGTATTTGGTAAATATGACTGAGGACGCGTATTCTGTTTCAGAGCTGATTCATTTCTGTTCTCCTCTAAAATTAAAAAAAAAAAAATTCAAATGCTGGTATGCTTTGCCTCACATGGAGTGATCCGAGATGAAAAGCCTCTGCTCTGAATCAGAACAAAAACTTGAATGCTAGGCCAATGCTCTCATCTCTCTTAACATACTTTACCAAAATGAAGAGTTTCCAGCTAACCCTAGTATTTGATGCAGTATTAGTATTCACTTCTAGAGCCCCAAGTAGTTGATATACCATTTCTGACATGGGTATTTGTTCCAGAATTATTATGCATTTGAACCGTGGAGTCTGGCAATTATTTTTTTTGCTTTGTTAATGATAGTTATTTTATTGTTCTGCAGATGCCTATCACTTAGCCCCAGGCACCTATTCTGTGATTTAGACATTTGCAGCATGTTTTTTTACTCTGAGCACATCCTTTGTATAAATGTATTCTGACTTTTATGTTTTACATTTTGCTATCATGGGGCCAAATTGTGACTGGCCATCCTTACACAGGCTAAATCAAGTAGGACAGTAGTGAGTGATGAAGGATTTTATGGCTCTGAGGAACTGGCTGACCCCCTGACCTGTTCTTTTTAAGATGTTCATATTATATTTTCTAAAGGTGTAGAATATTCATAAATAAAATGAAAGCCTGTTCTTGAATACTAGCTGCACTTCACTGAGGGACTTTTTTTGTCCTATTTAAAAAGGGTTGCATTTCCATGCATACACAGACACTATATATAGTTCTAACAATAGACTTTTCTAATTCTATAGATACAGAGCATAATCTAAAGTCTCTACAAACACTTGCTTTTGTTGTAAGCTATTCAGGATTTTTTCCTTAGTGCTGCCTATTCATGACAGCAAAATCAGATGCAATCCACAGTGGATTCTTCATTGTCCATCCACATTGACAGGTTGATTAGCATTGGGGCTGTCAACCAGGGGTATGCCTACCCCTGGGGGTACTTGGGAAGCACCCAGGGGGTATGCGGCAGCAGAGTGGAGAAGCGGGGGGGGCACTTCCACTTTTGCTGTGGGGGTCCCCTTCCCCCACTCCTCAATCTGCCACTGAGGGACTCCCCTCCCCCCACCCCCATCCACCATCCAGGGGACTCCCTGCTTCTGGACTGGCCACCAGGGGTACACCAACCAAAAGAGTTTGAAAACCCCTGGATTAGCAGTAGGTAGTTAACACTGGTACCATTTGTGTTACCATAAGGAGATATCTGAATCTATAGAGTTTATATATATATATATATATGAAAGAGATAGAAAAATACATATGGTGAGAAAGAAAAATAAAGTAAAAGCTATAGATTCAGATATCCACATATGATAGCACAAACAGCACAAACAGGCTGGATAGGCATCTGGCTGGGGTCATCTGAGCCCAGCACTCTTTTCTGCCCAGGGCAGGGGTTTGGACTCGATGATCTGTTGAGGTCCCTTCTGAACCTAGCATCTATGAATTGTTAATTACTTCATTGCTGATCAGTGTCAAAGTGGAGGGTCCACTGTGGATTGTCCATCACATTTTGCCATAGTGAACAGGTAACATTAAGAAAAATGCCAACACTTATTTTTCCCATAGTCTTTGGAGCCAGAAGAGGAAAGGAGGAGATCCAATGGAGGATCTGAAACTCACCAAAGGGCATCTAAGCTCTACTGAATTCAGAAGGTTATCTGATCCCAAGAGAGCCCAACAAGCCATGCAAGTCTTAAGAAAGCCAGACTTGAAGAGACCACCACAGCCTGTCCAAACACGTTCTGAATGAGGCATCATCACATGCAAGAGGCACTTAATTCTGTCACCTCATTTCAGATGGCTATTTGGGTTCAAGCCAAACTCTCACAACACCACTACTCTCCCCTTTACCCTGAACAGCAAGTTCTTTCCTTCCCCTTCCCCCACAATCCCTACCCCATGAAGTGCATCAGGCACCATTCTTTGTATAAATAATGAATCCTGCATCATTTTATTATGACTGAATTTAAGTCAACTCCTTTGAAGTTCAAAGACAGTATATATTAGATTAACAAAGAAGAAAAAATATGCTCTTAGCTACAACAAATGAGATCAAGGAAGAAGCCGTCACTCAGGAAATACACCATCTGGACCTGAAGGAATTAAGGTGTAATTGGATTCTGAAGCTCCTTACTTCTTCATATACTCTTCTGTGCTAATACTGCAAGAGAGGACCACCATTTAACTGCATAAACATTTCCACTTCTTGGTTTCAAATGCATCAAAGAACAAGTAACATGTTTATCATGTAGCTGTGGAAATAGCTGAGAAAATAGCACTGTGCCCCTCGCTCCTATAATCCTGACTGCTTTGGCAAAATTGTGTCATTGTTTTTGCACTACTTTCCTTCCCATGCACAAGGGATTTTGCATAACCCGTTTCTGTGAATAATCTCCTGCTAGTTGCAGTAACCTTTCACACGTCTTTGAATTCTTCCATTCACTCTTTCTAACCCAATTCTTCCAGATGCTTGGGAGGTTTTGCATTCTGGCAAGAAGGGCTACTACAGAAGGGACCCTCATAAATCTTTTTTTCACTCTCCCCCACCCTTTTTAATGGTTTGGATCTTATTCTACTCAGCCTCAATTTTCATGTCACAATTTGACAGTTTTGCCTCATGGAAACTGTGGCTCAAAGGTTTAGGTTCTTTGTCCCTCATAATATAATGACCACGTTTAATTTCCTAATTAGAGGAATGATTGAATTTTCATGAGTCTTTAGAGGGAAGCCTAGAAATTCCCAGAAGGAACTGGCCATTGTGGCACTCTGTGGAGAAATTATGTCATTTTCTATAGCCCCAAAAAAGAGATTAACGAAAGCAATGGGAGTTGTGGGTTCAGATTGCCAGTCTCAATTGCAGTGTGTAATTTAAGGTCTCCTCCTTTATTTATCTGGAATCAAAAAGAACTAACCAAGTATTAGACCAGCCTTTAGAAGTGACATGAAGAGCAATCAAAATCAGTGAACCATGAATCATCATACTTTGCACTATTTTTAAACAGTTCTTTTGTGTTGGGTGTAATAATTGGGTCATAAGTAATCTTGAGGAGCACAGGGGTAGACATACACCTGTGCCAGGGGAGAATCCAAACCAAGGGCCAAGGCTGCATGAGACGGTCAACATCAAAATCTTAGTCAATAAGCAAGATCCAGGTCTGTAGTCCAAGCAGTGCCAGAAGTCAGGGAATCCAGGATACCCAAACAGAGTAAAAAAGGAGCAGAGAACCAGGCTGAAAGGAAACCGGTACAGAAACTGCTATAGGTTGTGAAGCACTGAGCTGCCAAAGCCATAATGAAAGGCCTGGGTTTATATACTAAGCCCAGTTAACTATACACCCATTGAGCCTGACCCTTGTAGTGGGTGCCACTGAAAACAGATGGTCCTGATGAGGATGCAGATTGCCTTCAAACAAGACAACCTGCTTTGAGTAGCATGATAATATTTTCCTGTAATAAATTTGGACAGTCTATTTTTTGTGGTTCTTATTCAAATGCATTATTTTTGCAGACAAGATTGTAAAAATCTATTTCTAGTTTGGAATTTTATGGAAAAAGTACCCACCCCCCCCAAAAAAAAACCCATTGTGGCAAATTTGACTTGTGGAAGGATAGCAAACAAGAGAGAGAGAAAAACAAACAGTTATATATGTCATATTTTTACAGTTATAGGTAACCCTGGCAACACTACCTATAGTTAAGATTGCCTGATGCTTTCCATAACAAGAGCCTGCTTTCAATTGCCTATAATTTTGCCAAACTTTAACCATTCTTATTGAATGTTTTTATGTTGGCAGTTTGCCCCTAGCAGATTTTCCATAAAAAGGGTTTCAGCAAAAATGGTTTCAGTTGTTTCCAAAACCAAAATTAAGAGATTAGAGGAAAATATGTTGTTTTGCCCATGTTCAAAATTCTTACAGCAATTTCATTGAGAAGCTGTAGAGCTTCCATCCTTTGAAGAGGGCTTCACATTTGGAAGGGAAGCTGCCCAGTTAGGAATATATTTTGTTATCCTCATGCCTGGCACAAATTTTCCAAATATTCAGAATACACTGAGCAATTCTTCCCGACTGTCTCTGTAAGAAAAGGAAAAGGAATTCAAGTCGTATCTTGCCACTTCTGCTGAGAAAAGGAGTTCAAAAGGCTTCTAAGGTCTCTTCTGGCTGTCACAACCCAAAGGGTGTGATTTTTGTTTTTGTGTGCTTCGGCACTGCTAAATTGTTCCCGCTAAATTATAGCTTCTTTGCACGGTGGAGTTTTCTGCTGCAAAAGAGAACCCCAGTGCAAGGGAGAATTTCCCGCCAATTTGAAGCTTTCTTTGCAGGGTGCATTTCTTTGTTGCAGCACAGAAATGCTCGTTGCAAAGAGTTCCCGCCATTTGTATGCTAATTCGAGTCCCATTATTGGCCAGTTCTAAATTATTCACATGTGGCGGCTAGTGATTGGCTTGCTAGCCGTATAAAAGGCTTGAGTGGTTTCCGCCCAAGTTGGAGGACTCCACGAACACCAGGAGGAGGAGACTTCATGCTGTGTGAAGATCTCTAAGCGCTGCGGATCCTTACGGACCCAATGCATTTCAAGCAGGCAACAGAGGTCTGATCAACCTCTAGCCTCTCCCCGTCACCGATCGCAGCCCAGACGTATCCCTTCCTGCGCGCAAAAGAACCGGATCCACGGAGCCTAGCAAACTTCGTGTGAGTCCTTGCCAGATGACCGACCTCAGAGCTCTTCTACCCGGGTTCGAGTCCTGCAGGTTTATCTTCCCGTCGCCGAAAACCCATTGCGACGTACCCTCGTGTTTTACATCTTCCCGTCGCCGAGAACCCCTTGCAACGTACCCTCGTGCCCTGCAGGTTCGAGTTTTGTTTTGTTTCCTGTCTGTAACTGCAACTCAAGCAAGTTTTCCAGCCTACACCACTGCCATCTCGGTGTAAGTAAACAATCTTTTAAACTACCGCTAAGCATTTGTGCCTAATTCCAGCTCGACGGCCTCCCCTCTCCGACCCGGCATGCCCGGGCTGCTGGCCACAGCCCGCGTGCAGCACGGAAAAGGGCTCGGGTCGCTCCCGGCCCGCACACTGGCTATAAGGAAACAGAATGGGCTCAACCAACAAGAGTCCACAAGCACATAGCTGTTGACTTATGTGATCAATTACAAAGAGTCCTTGTCCTGTTGCCATTTCTGATCCCACATTGGCGTATTTTTAATTATTAAGCATGTTAAACTAATGCCCTATATCAGGGGGGGACACTCAACCTCTGGCTTGCAGGCCAGATCCAACCTGGAGCACCATGTGGCACTGGCACCACTCCCCTGCTGCCAAATCTCCAGACCCATGGGGAGCCCCAGGCCCTGAACACTAGATCCAGTACCCAATCCCAGCACACACAGCCAGGCAGGGCAGCACTGGGCCCTTGATCTCCTCTCTTAGGTTGGTAAAGCTAAAAATAATTAGCATTTAAGGACAACCTTATCCTTCAGGGAAAATGTTTAATGTCTGTTATTAGAGAGAGGTAGTTAGCCATGTTAGTGTGAAGTCAGGCAGAAGCTAGGGTAGACCTGCACCTTATAAACTGCCTAAGCTAAAATGTATAGCATAAGTGTTCATAACCTTATATTATTAGACAGACTCTTTTCTACATTGAATTCTACCACTGTAGAGTCTCCCTTACTGAGCTTTGGCTTTTTTTCCCCTGCTTCCTGCCCACCCCTACCTTTTCCCTGCTTTACCTTTTGTTTTCTAATTTCTACATATTTACATTCTCACTAACATCGTGTCACACTTTTACCTTCTCCCATTCCTTGGAGTCTCAGACCAGCAGAGACTCCCTATGCCTGAAGAAGGGTGACTGTGCCCAAAAGCTTGCTAAGAACTTTTTTCCAAGTATTCAGTTGGTCTAACAAACTATATCACTTCAACTCAAAGAACCTTGCTTGTCCATAACCTTATAATTTTTTTTCATAATGTTCATTAGGCCCTTTTCTGCCAATCCCAATTAATTTACCATGCTGCCTGGCATGCTGTTCTAAGCAGGCCCTGCCAGCCTTCTGGTGGTATTTATATTATCACTGGTTATGCAACAATCTTGCACTATTAGCCACTATCCAGTAGCTACCATGTAGGTTTAACAGTCCTCCCTTTCCAGATCTTTTTCCCTTCCCAGGAGACAGAGATCTGTTCCAAACAGGAAAAAGAAAAAAGACTTGTATTTCTTGGCCTGGTAATCTGCAATCTTAAATTGCGAGTTTCAACCAAACCCATTGAGCCTGGAACAAGATCTACAAATGAGAGAGCTGAAGTGGAGCCTTTGGCTGTGTTTGCAACACGTCGTTATTTGCTCTTTCTCCTCTTAACCAGCTTTCAAGAGCATTTCAGCTATACAACTACAGGGTTGCAAAACCAATCATGATTTAAATGATATATTTATAGCAATTTAGGAAGAGAAAAAACTCTGCAACCTAAGCCTCCTAATCAGATTGATAGGGTCATTGTCTCAGAGAGGCTTTTTAAGAAACATGTAGCAAAGCCCAAACACAAATTAATGGATGAAAAGTCAAAATGTTTAAAAGACCTATCAATATTGTAAACTACTGTAGTTAACCCAGTGCAACTCAGCTAACTGAACCCTCTGATTAGCCACATATTCAACTACAACCACTGGGGCTGAACAGTCTGATCAGCTAACTGCTGCCACTTCAGCACAGTCAACGTCAACCAGTGACAAAGCTAGAAGAGCAAGGCTGAGGATGGCCTTAAACTGTAGTTTTGCATTCTGGAAAATAAACATCATCTTCAGTGCTCCATGCTTCATGTAGCTCACTGATACCATAGTCCCTCTCTCCATTCACAAATAAAAGAAGTTAACCTTTGTAGCTTCCAGGGCTGCAAATTCACCTTAGATTCACTATCACCAGTTCAATTTATGCCCTTAAATATACATAACACATTCCAGTTGTACCCTTATTTTACACCCAGGCAGCCTTAGTAGCCCTAAAACTCTCCTCTAAGATGCACTGGATGTGCCAGAGATTAGAAGGCTTCATTCTGCTCTCATTACATGAGCATTTCTGCATTGACTTCATTTGGAGCAGGAGCAAGCCACAAGCTGAATGAACATTTAACTAGAAAAGCAGCAATAGAAACACAAAGTAACTATAGCATGGCCTGATTAGTACTGCTGTAAGGATCTTAACATTTGCCTTCACTGGCTTTTTAACATCAAAACTGTCCAACCTCAATGCTCCATTATGCCGATTTTTTCAATATATTTTTGTTATGCTCAGTTTAGAGAAGAAGAAAGGAGCCTGCTTTGTGTTTGGCAGCAGTACAAAGGCACCTTAAACTAACAGCCAGTGCTATAATCTAGCCCCAGGTATAAGGTTAGCTACTGGTTGGACACAAAGCTTGTGCCTGAGGAGTGCAGCTCTGGCTGTGGGAGAGGTTTCCAGATCTGCCTTGCTCTTTAAAACAAACACAAATGTGCCTGTTTCTGCCCTAAAATACACCTGTGTAGCTCCCTTTTAATTCAATGCATGTCTGTCATAGGGCAGGCTTAAATTCACGTGACCCGAAGGAGTAGAAGAGCTCCATGTATCCATTCCATTCCACTTCCCTCCCAGCAAAGGGGAGCTGACACGTTCAACTTATTTTCTGCAATCTCCTTGCATAGCTAGGCCCACTCAGAGAGACCTGTGCTTCAGTCAGAGGACTATAGAGTAGATTTACATTGCCCCACTAGCAGGATGAGATTTGCTGTCAGGAGTTCAACTTACACATTCTGTTTTTCCAAATACAAGTGCCCATTTGTCAGATGTGAAACATTTATTACATAACACCACCTTTGTCCCACAAGGCACCAATTTTTAGGCTTGAGGCTCTCCAGAAACACAGTGAACACTTTTTGTAACAGTAAACGCAAGTTTACTGAGAAAAATGCAAGCAGCGACAATCATGTGAATATGCTTTCTGAAAGGCATAGAAATTACCCTCCCTCCATTACATTACTGAATATGGACCTGAAACTCCCACGAATTTAAACATTTGTTTTGGTCACCCCGCTGTTTCTCCTGTAAACTCTCTCTCACTTTGATAGGGGTTACGACATTCTTCCTAAAGCATTTAAAGGTTTTCAGCCACACCCTAATTACAGCTGGTAACCCATGCCCCATGGAATAATTTATGACCGTTCTTCTAGGCCTCTCATCACTGAAGTATCCAAGCATTTCACTACCATGATGTATGTCCTCATTATTACCACAAATGTACTAATGTAGATAAGTGTTATTTTACAGATGGTGAATTTAGGCAGCATGAGAATAAGCGACTAGCCCAAAGTCAGCCATGAATTCTGTGGCAGAGTCAGAAACTGAACTTAGGCTTCATCAGTGCTCAAAACATCCACCCACTCATTATTTGGAGACTGTAAGCTGTATGGAGCAGGGAATGTCTCTGTGTGAGATAATTTACTAATGTTGAACACCACGGGGCATTGATCTTTAAATGATACCTTAATACAGGGTTGTCCAACTGGCAGCCTCCCAAATTCACATTGCCCAAGTGAGGTCAGCACCTAGTAACTAGCAAAAACCCCTAAGAGGAAAACTAGTCTAGTCTATTCTGGGCTGGCTCTTCTACTCTTGTGGTTTCTAGTCCCATCCAGGTGTCAAAGGAAGCCATTCAGGCATCTTGCCTGAGTTGTTGGAACTTGTATGGACTAACCCTCCGGTCTAGAATTAGCTTCTTCAACTCCCACACTTATTCATCAGGATCCTTCGTGGGCAACTACCCAGTTTGATTTAACCATTCCAGTCAGCTAACTCTGTGCATTCTGACTAAATCCTATTGGTTATTGACCCAAATTACAAATGCTTTTCCTTTCTTGGCACTCCTTTTTCCTTGATCCATGCACTTAGCTGGCCCCATCTACATTCCTTTCTTGGTCTTACCTCTCTCTGGTTTGCTTCTGTATGTAGCTACATCAAGGTCCTTCTCTTACCACTTACACCTCTCTCCCCACCAAAAATAAAAAATTTACTTCTATTGCTTTTCCCATCCAGCCAGAATTCTTCCAAACCTTTCAGTCATGGTCAGTCAGGAGAGGTGATGCTAAGTTTATGAGGGAATCTAAGGCTTAACTTACTTATACAGCAAATAAGTTAGCCAACATGTCATAAAAACGGTTATTAATTTCATTTTACAGATAAGCACATTGAGGAACCTAGAAAGACAGTCAAAGGAAAAGTCAATACTAGCAGATTTCCCTGAAGTTTTGGAGCTGGACTCCGTCTAACAAGTATATACTATAGTGACACAAACAGGCACGCTGGATGTTCAAGCACCCTGTGCCGGCAGCCAGGCTGACAGTGCAGCTGTGCTATTTTTGCACCTGCTCCCCCTCCCCACCTATGTCAATAGGTGCAGGTACACACCACAGGTTTTAATCCTCATTAAGTTAAATAGGTTTATAAAATTTCAACTTATTTTGGAGGATTGCATCTGTGTTTACACACACTAGGTTTTCAAACTAATTAAGCCTTGGAGTGTTGCATCTGTGTTTACATGCACAAGATTTTTTAATGAATTAAGACGGGTCCCTGGACAGCACTGCAGGAGAGTGGGATGGTCCAGTGCTCCCCCCGTACCGCGGCCTGGAGCCCCACACCCACCCCATGCCCATGCCCTGCCATGCAGCTGTGGCAGCAGGGAGCTGGCAAACCACACAAGAAAAAAAAAGGAAGCAGTTTGAAAGCGAAAGCAATTCAAAGGGGTGAACTACAAAAAAGTCACAGCATCATCTGGTGGACAAAGAGGCTCATTACACATATTTGAGTGCTTTTGTGTTTGTACACAACAAATCCATGGACGCAACACTTTAATTCCTGGTGACCCAAACTAAACTACATCCAAGGAGTTTTAGTTTAATGCACAAGAAAGATTTTTAAAACATTTGGAAATCCCACTTGTGCAAACAGACATGCAGTTGCAGTGCATGAAAAGGCAAAAACGTGGTGTGTACATGAGCCCAGTAATGCCCTCTTGTTACACTACTGGTGACACACACCCAACAGAAGCTTCTATTTTGGAGTGGTATTATTATTCTCCAGTGATAGGCTAGCCAGCACCAGGTAGCAAGTGTGCTGGGGTTTCCTTCCAGAACTTTGGCCCATCAGGGCTTGAAATGGCAGGCAGAGAGGGGGGCTGAATCTGGCATACTGCAGCCCTGTGCAAAGGGCGGTGGAGGGAGTAGAGGTTCCCAACACCATTGCATTTCACATTTAAACACTCATTATTTTATCTTGCTCGTTGTCTGGCACTTGACTTGGCAATTATTTCATTTGCCACTTCAAGTACCCCTTGAAGAAAGAAAACACTCTTGCATGGTTTACAGGAGTAGTGAGTGCACATTCTTCCACCTCTTGTATTATTAATCTACAAAATACTGCAAAAAACGGCTCTACAAACTTTACTGAGCATAAAAGGTGGCTCTGTCTAAATGAAGACCCTGGTTTTGTATAGTTAATTTTTACTTCATTTTTACTTCAATTTGTTTAGTTCACATTACAAAGAAGTTTGAACCCCAAACCCTGGAACTTTTGAAGAGCCCAGTTCTGAATGCTAGATATGTTTTTCAGATCCATTTCTGTTTCACACATCTCAACTCTGCTGCAACAAAGATCAAAGTAAAAACTGAAAAACATTTCATAAGTTCTTAAAAGAGAGAATCCATTTCTCACAGATTCATTTCAGAGCTTGGATGAACTGGAGAACATCAAAGCCCTTAAGCTTTTAAAAACTGTAGCTCTAGTTTTGAAATATGAAACATGTGTGCCAGACAGTTTTGCCAAATGTTTATTTTTTGGTGCATAGCTGAGCTGCTTATCAGAAGTTCAGATGTTCTTTGTTTCTAATTTCCCACTATTATTTACACTGCATGCTCCATTCAAACACAGTAACACCCATTGGCCATGAGTCTGTGATGCTTGTCTTGCATAAAGGAGTCCAGCAAAAGCTCAGTGTTCTGCACCCTCAGTGCATGGCAACTGTGCAGTACAAAATCATGGCAACTCTTCCCTCCTCTATTCTCTTTGTTATGAATGGGAAGCCATTCTAGAGACATCTGAATTCTTACATTCAGAAGGAGACTGCAGATGGCCTCCCTGGAACTACAAGTCCACACTTTCATACAAAGCAAAGTATACTGTATTGCTTAGTCTATTCCAAGGCACCCAATGCTATGAATTTAAATCTAAAAGCTTTTAGTTGCACAGTAAGAGGAACACTACACACAAAATATCTCAGATAAAAGCACTTTGATTAGTAACTATGCTTTTTATTTGAGGATCTCAAAATGTTTTCTAAAAGGTGAACCAATATGCCTTGCCCAATGTTACATATGGGACAAACCAGACACAGATGGGTTAAGGATGACATTTTCCAGAGTGACTAAATAAATAACTTGATCTCCCACGTTACTTTTGAAAATGCCACCCTTGGTGACATACCCATGGTTATACAGTAAAAATGAAATCTCAAGCACAAATAAGAAAAGACTTTTCACCAAAATGTGTTTCTGTATTCTGAGAGGCTTTGCTTTTTAAGTAGAACTGCCAGGGACAGGCCCCAGAAAGGAGGACATCTGGGAAAGAAGACTTTATTGATGGCTACTGACAGACCCTTCTCCAGAAGGAAGAAGAGACAGAGATGGTAGCTAACATGATAGCTAAACAAGAAGACCCACCCAGAGCAACCTGGAAGACAGACACCTCAAGCTCCAGGAAATGCAGGGCCAGGACTGCTCCTTCCCTGGCCATGCACAACAGGTATGCTCCCCTCCCCACACGTGAGGAGGCTCTGATGGTGACACTGGGAGAGGAGGAAGGTAAGCAGCTTGCTGCCACCACCAAGAGGAGCCACAAGGGCGGGGGATGACTCCCTCCTGAGGGTCACTGATGGGCCCATATGCCATCCAGACCCCTAGTCTGTGAGGTCTCCTGCCTCCCAGGGGCTCACATCCAAGATGTAGCAGAGAGGACCCCCAGACTTGTCCATCCCTACGACTACTACCCCATGCTCCTCATCCATGTGAGAACTAATGACACGTCCAGGAGTAATGCAGACCAGGTCATGAGTGACTACAGGGCTCTGGGGGCTGGGCTCAAGGGATTGGGAGCCCAGGTAGTCTTTTCTTCTGTGCTCCCTGTTGCAGGTCACGGTCCCAGAAGAGAAGGATGCATCAAGGAAGTGAACCGGCAACTCAGACGATGGTGCCACCGAGAAGGCTTCAGACTCCTTGACCAGAGCGAGCACTTCAGGGAGAGAGGACCCCTGGGAAGGGACGGTATCCACATCACAAGAAAAGGTAAGTCCCTGTTTGCAGCCAGGATGGCCGATCTTCTGGACAGGGCTTTAAACTAAGATTGCTGCGGGATGGGGATACACAAACTCAAACATGTCCAGGAACCAACATACAAGTAAGCCCAGTAGATAGGGACACTGGGAGAGTCACTCTTGTGGAACCTGAGGAAGTAGTTCTCCATCAGCAGGACAGGAAGACAAGGGCCTCAGTAGGAGGACTCAGGTGCCTATATACTAATGCCAGGAGCATGGGGAACAAGGAGGAGGAGCTAGCCCTTCTATGCTCCAGTGTGCATTATGATCTAGTAGGGATTATGGAGACCTGGTGGGACTCCTCACATGACTGAAGCATAGCTATAGAGGGCTACACCCTGCATAGAAGGGACCAGGTGGGGAAGAAAGGTGGAGGTGTTGCTCTCTATGTGAAAGAGCAGTATGCCTCCTTGTAAGCCGACATCAGCTCCAAAAATGGACAGCTTAAAATCCTCTGGGTCAAGTTGCAGGGAGGGGGGGGAAGCATGGTGAGAGACACCTAACTGTAGGTGTATACTACAGACCACCAAACCAGGGGATGGAACTTGATCTGGAGTTCACCCGAGAATTGACTGAGGCCACACGTGCACATGACATTATCGTCATGGGCAATTTTAATTATCCAGACATCTCCTGGGAGGAGCACTCGGCCAAGTTGGAATGCTCATGATCCTTCCTGACTGTGTCAAGGAGCTCTTCCTGACTTGGGAGGTGCATGGGCCAACCAGAGGTGACACTCTGCTAGACTTGGTCCTGGCCAAAGGAGACAAGCTGGTGTCTGACTTAAATATAGAGGGAAGTCTGGGCAACAGTGACCATGAAACCATCCTGTTCATTCTCTGACATAAGGCAGACAAATTCGATAGCAGGACTGAAGTCTTGGACTTCAAAAATGCAAATTTCAACAAGCTTAGGTCACTAGTAGGGCAAGTGCTGCGGGACCAGGGACCAAAGGCAAAAGGTGTGCATGAAGAATGGTTGTTCCTTAAGGACATGATCCTTGAAGCACAAAGGAAGTCCATTCCCATATGGAGAAAAGGTAACAGAAGGGCTGAGAAGCCCTCTTGGCTAAACAGGGAAATCACAGTCCTCTTAAGAAAGAAGAAAGAGGCTTATAAAAAATGGAAGGTCGGGGCGAGGACTATTCCATGACGGCCCGCATTTGCAGGGAACAGATAAGACAGGCTAAAGCAGCAAATGAACTTTTCAACATCTATATTAATGATTTGGATGTGGGAGTGAAGAGCTCACTGGTCACGTTTGCAGATGACACCAAGTTATAAGGAAGCGTGGTCACGCTGGAAGATAGGCTACAGTTACAGGCAGACCTAGACAGGCTAGCAAGTTGGGCGGATCAGAGCCTGATGAAGTTCAACATTGAGAAATGTAAAGTGCTCCACCTGGGGATGAACAACCCCCAACACACCTACAGACTTGGCAGCACCAAACTGACTAGCACCATGAATGAAAGAGACCTGGGGGTTATAATAGACCACAATAAAAATATGACCCAGCAGTGAGATGCTGTAGCCAGTAGGGCAAATAATACTCTGGCATGCATCAATTGATGCATCTCCAGCAAAACTAAGAAGATTTTTCTGCTCTACTCAGTACTGGTAAGACTGCAGGTGGAGTACTGCATCCAGTTCTGGGCACCACACTTTAACAAAGACATGGACAAGCTTGAGAGAGACCAAAGAAGAGCTACCTATATAATCAGAGTCTCAAAAGGTAAGCCATACAAGGAAAGGCTGAGGGATATGGGACTCTTCAGCCTGAGGAAAAGAAGGCTGAGAGGGGGCCTGGTAGCAGCTTACTGCTACACTAGGGGAGTACATCAAGAGCTCAGTGAGCAACCTGGGCACCAGAGCACTTGAGGGGAAAACCAGGAGTAATGGCCACAAACTCCTGGAAGATCGATTCAGGCTCAACATTAGGAAAAACTTCTTCACAGTCAGGGTGTCCAGACTGTTGAATAAGCTCCCTCCAGAGATGGTGCAATCATCTACCCTGGAAATCTTCAAGAGGAGACTAAACAGTCACCTTGCTGGGGTCACCTGACCCCCTTTTATCTTTCTTGCTTGGTGCAGGGGGCTGGACCCAATGATCTTCCAAGGTCCCTTTCGGCCTTACAATCTATGAAACTATGAAAGTTAGTGACCCCTCCCCCCAAACTTAGATTGCATAATGAAGTAATGCAAAGCAGGTGACAGGAGTCAATATAGGATGGAGTGATGAAAGGGCATGGCAAGGATGAAAAGAGACAGGTAGCAAAATGTACAGCAGCATTTTTCTCAGGCCTACAAAACAAGATAGTTATTGTAACTTTAAAACAAATTCAGATGAAAGGGAAATTATTGCAATGGTATATTCTCACACAGATAAGATGATTAGTAAAAATAGAATGAGTCAGGTAAGCACAGCTCAGAAGGATGTGCTAGACAAAAATTAGTCACTTTGATTTATGTGTAGCCATCCAGACAGTGATGGAGAAATAGGTACTGAAAATATGTCAATAAACTACTTAGGTGTCTAGAGCAGAATCCTGAGCTGGTGGGGGAAAAAAAATCAGCAGAGATACTCTGACTTACACAGGACTACCGCACTTAATGGAGATCTGGCCCTCAGAATCCCATTACTTTTTATGTCTTTAGCAAAACTTTTGTTTGGTCGAGTTCAGGCCCTCTAGGCTATTCAAAAAAGGGTTTTCTAGGAGTGAGACAGAATACCAGAGAAAGGAAGCTGCTGACAATAGATTTACTACAGCAAATCTTGTGCAAAATTTGGGTCCACTACTGTGGATTCCTGGAAACAGAACTAGGCAGAGCTCTCACATCATCATCCCAGATGAAAAGAGGTATGAACCTGAAAACCCAGGCAAATGAAGGGTGTGAGGATAACCATATTGGTTTTCTATAAGCAGGCAAATCAAGTATGACCATGGGAGCTCTACATGGAAATAAAACTCTTCATCCCAAACTATTTATTCTATTAACCTATGCTGTTACATCTGCATACTGCACTAAATATTACATTCTCTTGCAAAGATTGGGGTTTTAGTCTTTGTACACCAACTATGATATTACTTCATAATAAATGTTTATGGGTACCTGAAAACAGAGCAGCATTCAGCCCTGGAAGTAAGAAAAGGATTAAAAGAACTTCCTTAAAAGAATTAATGCTCTTTCGGAAAACAGAGTTTTGTCATTGCCTACACAATAGAAGTAAGATGCAAAAACTGGACTCCTACTGATTTCAGTAAACTTTAAATCAAGTCTATCTGCCAAACACAGAAATACAAGTGTACATTAGTGCATGCTAATATAAACCAGGATATTATTAAAAAATAACAAATAACACTACCTTCTAATTCATCAGAGCATAGTACTGAACTGTCAAACCTTTCCCACTAACTTAGACAATTCAACTGCTCATTCTGCAGTGCATTCTGGGTTGATATCCTCAACCAGGGCTGCAGTGCCTTCCCAGAGAGCTCTATGTGAAATCAGAGATCCATCCACCTGCCTAGAGCACAGTGCAAGATTGGGAACCTGAAAAGCATTTTGATTTCAAAGACTTAAAGATGTCTATTTGCAGAATTTAATATATTGTTTATAGATAGCTTGGAATGGGAGGGTAATAGGGAATGCTGCAGAGGCTGAGGTCACTTTATTTTATTTAAAACTGACAAGTAGAGTGCCTTCCACTACTTTCTTCAGTTAATTGACCTGAAATTACATCTGTCTTCCAAACTAATCTTCACAGATAAATAGAGCCAGAGATTTTTGGCATGTTTTTGTTATCTCTACATGACTTTTGATACTGTTGTCTCTCACACAAAAGAGCTAACAAAGCCCTTTTCCCCCCTTCTCCCCCACAAAAATCAAAAACTAGAACAGAATGTCCCAACATTTCTGGAGAGAACAATCATAGCAGATGTGAACCTGAACTGCTCTATAACAAGCTAAAATTAGGAGGCATTGTTGGGGGTGCAATGAAATATATGTATGTATGTATGTATATATATATATCTCTCTAAAAACTGCACCCTCAGTGCAGTTATATATATAGAGAGAGAGAGATAGAGAGAGATATATAGATATCTATCAATATTTATATATCTATCAATATTGATATGTAGGGCTTGTCATACCAAATCTTATTCTGGTTAATGGACAAAACAGTATACATACAGGAAGCTGAGACAACTTTTCAACATGGAGTTTTACATACTCCTGACAGAGATCCCCATGGCAAAATACCAGGAGGAACTGGATGAACTTGGGAAACAGAGAGAGGATTACTGATCCACCACCCAGGAGCCCAGGCCAGGCAACTTTTATTTATTACCCAAGATCCACAACTGGCAACCCAGGACATCCCACTGTCTCCAGCACTGGCACCTTTACATGGGGAATTTCTGGATACATCGACTCTATCCTATTCCCATATGCCATTGGAGCTGACAGCTATTTGAAGGACATGACAGATTTCTTAAAGAAGCTGGCTACCATTGACAAGCTTCCAATTAATACCATATTAGCCACCATGGATGTCATGTCTCTGTACACCAACATTCCTTATGAAGACAGATTACAAACCATAAAGAACATTATCCCCAGTGAGAAGATTTCTTCTGTTTCCATTGCACTCTCCCACTTTGCCATTCATAGTTGTGTGTGAGGACACTGTCATGGACACATGTACAGCTCCCCCAATATACCAACATACATATGATGGATTTTGAAGTCTGTTTCCTCCTCAGCTGCCCTCTCATCCCCTTGATCTACCTAAGGCACATCAGTGGCATCTTTGTTTTATGGAAACATGGGATGGAATCTTTAGAAAAATTTCACCAGGACTTTAATAGCTTCCGCTCCTCCCTCAAGCTAACTCTGGAATACACCACGCAGCAAATTCATTTCTTAGACACCACAGTGAAAGTTCACAACAGCCACAACATGGTACCAAAAGCCAACCAACTTCAACAGCTAACTTCACACCACCAGCTTTCATCCTGAGCACATCACTAAATTCATCATCTGTGACCAAGCTCTACATTACAACTGTATCTGCTCTGATCCCACTGACTGGGATGCACACCTTAAGGATCCGATACCTACAATTACAATACAATCTCCAAATGGTAGCCACTCAAACCAACAAAGCCAGACTCGAACCCTGCTTGGACCTGCTATAATACCAACCCTGTGACAAGGGCAACAGTGTCCCTCTGGTCACATACAACCCCCAGCTTGAATACCTGAGACATCATTAAGACTTCCAAGCCCTCCTGTAAAAGGATGATTGTTTCAAAGTAGTCATGGGGGCAAAAAAATCTCTTGGATTTCAGGAAGCATCCCCCCTCCCCCATTTCAAACAATGTCTGTCAACAGGCTACCTAATTCCCAGTCTCACAGATTCATAGATTGTAAGGGGCTGGAAGGGACCTTGGAAGATCATTGGGTCCAGCCCTCTGCACCAAGCAAGAAGGACAACTGGAGTCAAGAGACCCCAGCAAGGTGACCATCCAGTCTCCTCTTGAAGATTCTAGGATAGGTGATTGTATCATCTCTGGAGGGAGCTTATTCCACAGTCTAGACACTTTGACTGTGAAAAAGTTTTTCCCTAATGTTGTGTCTGAAATGGTCTTCCAGGAGTTTGTGGCCATTACTCTTGGTTTTCCCCATGGGTGCCCTGGTGAACAGCTGTTCACTGAGCCCTTGATGTACTCCCCTAATGTAGCAGTAAACTGCTACCAAGTCCCCTCTCATCCTTCTCTTTTTCAGGCTGAAGAGTCGCAGGTCCCTCAGCCTTTCGTTGTATGGCTTGCCGTGCAAACCTCTTGTTCTAACGGTGGTTTTTTGCTGGTCTCTCTCAAGCTTGTCCATGTCCTTGTTAAAGTGTGGTGCCCAGAACTGGATGCAGTACTCCAGCTGCAGTCTCACCAATGCCAGGTAGAGCGGAAGAATCACTTCCTTGGTTTTGCTGGAGATGCATCAATTGATGCATGCCAGTGTATTTGCCCTGCTGGCTACAGCATCACGCTGCTGGCTCAAATTCATACTGTGGTTATTATAACCCCCCAGGTCCTTTTCATTTGTGGTGCTAGTCCCCCGTAATCTTCTTGGTGTCATCCATGAACATGGCCAGTGAGCTCTTCACCCCCACATCCAAATCATTGATTAAGATGTTGAAAAATCCCTGGTCTCACTGAGTCAGGCAGAGTGCAGGGTCAGGAGGCTATCCGGGTCAAGTATGAAACTAGAATTGGGTCAAGTATCCGGTCAAACTCAGGGTGAATGGGCAAGCCAGGTTGGGTATCCAGGGAGCCTGTCAGGAAGCCATTATCAGCACAAGCCTGGGTACAGGATTGAACCTTGTTGCTCAGACACTTCCACTTCTGGGACAGGGATTTATACTGGAAGCTGACCCTTTCTGGCCACTCTTGTGGCAGGGAATGGCTGTGTGGCTAGGTCCAGCTGGAGCAATCTGACCACCTGTGTCCACCACAATGCCCTGCTGAGGTAATAACAGACCAGGATCAGCAGCTATGCCAGGCAAACTGAGGTTCTAGGTTCAAGGCCACAGCCTGACTGTATGGCAGGAGGTGCAATTGATGGAATTGGGGATCAGATTGTACTATGCCTTAATGTTTGCCAGTGACCTGGGATTCAGCTTCTGACAAAGCCCAGTAGCTTAGACCTCATATGAAATGAAGAACCAAATCAGATAACACCATGAAAACAGATGATGGAAGAGAACCTAATATTTTGGGTTTATGTTATTTGAGAATTGTTGTTTACTTTCTAGCGCTCAAAAAATTGGCTGCAGAAAAATTAAACATACATACATGACAGATTAATAACAAGTTGCATTTTCACTAATATAGCACCTTGCAACATAGGCTCTCAAGGCCAAATTTTATTGAAGTAAGCCTCATAGCTTGTATGTGGTAAGTAAAAATATTCTACCTTTTTGCAATTGAGGCTACTAAGGCAGTGGAAGAGTTTAAAAGTTTCCTGGGGAAAGTCTGTAGCAAGACATATATTAATAAACTTTTTACAGAAGCAGGACATTGAGTGCCGTGCTCTCCTGCTTTACCTGTGGTGCAGATTAAGGTATTATGTCTTGTGTTTTGTCAGGGTTGATAGTAGTATGGATTTGTATAAGTTAGTTTCATTGGGGATGATCCTGCCTCAGGCAGGGGGTTGGACTAGATGACCTATGGAGATCCCTTCCAGCCTCACTTCTTTTCGATTCTAAGACTGGGGAAAATTTTCCATGACACCCATTCCCAGAGCCTAACAACAAGACTGCCATTCATCTTTCATTACAAGTCTTAACAATACTCTCCTAGACAGGTTACAAGAACATTGATAAAACATTCATCCAAAGGAGACTAAAGTATTGTAGGTTAAGGAAATCCAGGACCAAATTGTCAGATTAAAAGTAAATTGCTATCAACATACTAGAAAGGAGCTAGTCTAATGGATGGAATCATAAGTGTCTAGCATACATGGCTTAAATTATTTATTGGCATTGAAATAAAGCAGATCAACTCAGTGGCATATAAATGTAGAGTAAAAAGGAAACCCATAGGTTTCCAGACATATTTTCCAGACAGATTGTCAAGTTCCCAGCAATCCTGTTTTATAAACTACTACAGTTCCACTTTTATATACATTCTCTTTAAGAAGGTAACTGTCTGAACTGCTGAGGTAACTTCTACTCCAAGTCTCAGGTGGGCAAAGAAAAAGGGAAGAGAAGAAAGAACTGGAACAGCAATCAAAACCAACTGCATTGTGTACACATACCGGTAAGTTATTTGTCACAGATCTACTTTGATAGGGGAGATGGGTACTGGCACAAATACTCTCTCCTCAAAAGTGAAATCACTGCCACTGGACTTTTCTGCAAATATACTGTAACATTCTGAGATAATGAAGAATTATGGTAACACCAAGTGTTGCTGAATAGGATAAAAACTTGTCAGCACTAGGAAGCTTATGCAGATAATTAAATAATTCTTCAGCAATTTAATTTTCATCAAACATACCCTGATTATCAATCTCTCAGTGAAGTCTACACTTTGTAATGATTAAAATCCACATCCTTTGACAGAAATTTTTATTGCTACTCTGACTCATCAGATGAAAATGCTCCCTTTGAGATTCAAAGGGAGCTAATATTTTGTTTTATACATAATATTTAGCTGTGGAGCACAAGTTTTTCTATGCAATTTTTTTCTTATTTAGAAACCAAATTGTCCAACAAGCCTGGTGAAGAGCAATGGAATTCAAATAGCATTAAGAAAGTTATAATTAATGGGTAGAATTACAGGAGATTTTTGATGGGTAAATATATTATTTTTCCTGCACCATTAAAAAGGAAAGCAAACTTTTCCCCTTCACTGTATCCCTATTATTTTATATTTTTTTCACAGACTTTGTAAAGGTTCTCTGGCATACTACAAAATACTAGGGCCCTAAGTGAAAGAACACAACATTGAATCTGAGAGCTTAATTGATTTTCCTTAAAATAATGACCTTGGAGGTGCAGGACCAGTTGGCTCTGGGGATTAGTAATGGGAGATTAAATATTTCCACGCTGAGTCAATGGTTTTACTCTAGTCCTAGCATCAGTGTTTTGAAGGTTATTTAATGACCTACATGAAACAAGCTGGTGGTCTCGCTCCTAGTAAACTTGTGTCTATATTACAGTTGACTTCCTTGCTCGAAGTCTCAACAAAAAAAATAAAAAATGAAACAACAGAAACTTAACTTCAGGTAGCATAGAAGTGTGTTGTTTTTATTCTTTATTAAGAGAGTATGTATAATTGGAAGATTTTTAAAAAAGAATCTGGTCAAATGAGGTCAAAATGATTTTGTTTTAGATACAGTGCATCTGGATAATGTATCAAGATAAGTTATCCATTGAACTGAAATCATGCAGAGCCTACATTACATAGTACTTCTCATCTTAAAAGGTAACAAAGAGGTGAATACATACTGCAAGTGCATCAACCATCACTGAAATGAACCTGTCTGAGCACAGGGTAATGATGTCCAACAACAATGAACAGCAGTTTGGGGCAAAGAGATGAGGAAAACCATATGCAGCTAAGCTGTAAAAATATGTTTTGGCAAGCAGAACATAAGCCATAACACTGAAATTCTCCTACCATATAAAGGTTAATATATCAGATTGCTATGATAGAGATGAATGTTATAGCCTCTTCACTGGTCTTCAGGACTAGGTACACACATTCGAAAAGCCCAAGACAGAATTAATCTAAGTTACGTGGTTACCTGTAAGCAGCGTAGTTTGGATGGGTAGCAAACAGAACACACATTTGCTGTTTGGTGGGGTTCAAGAAGGTGGGAAAGACATGGCACACAGGCTGGCTATCTTAGACCAGGTTCCTCCATTTTTAAACTAATCTCTCTGTGTCAAGTTTCTGTTCTGTTATAGGTTTAGACTAGTTTCCAAATCACTTACACCAGTAAAATTGTAATGTCTGTACCGGCCTAGTTTTCAGGAGTTCAGTTTTGCACCTCATTCAGAAGACAGCATTTCCAGCGCTATAATATAATATAACAGCACACTGTGACAGATTCATTTATGAGTTGGAGAAGGCAATATCAACATTTAAATAAATCAGCAGCTCAGCTTCCTGCAACTCCCATCAAAGTATTCTCACACGGGCAAGTTCGGCTTATACTTCTGTCATCTCTTGGAAACTAACAGTGGCCAGTAGATAGAGAGGCTGCTAAGAATGTGTGGAAATAGGAAATCCTTTGAGGACCAAGGAGTATCATTTCAATTGTAAACTCATTCACAGCCATCAGCTTCTAGAGAAAAAGGGTAGAGGTCACTTTCAGATAGAAGGCTTTTCCTTAGTAGCAAAGGACATAAAGGACACCTAAAATATAATTATTAGAACAAGCATTTGCCATATGCAAGTCTGATTAATAAGAAACCTGTCCTACTCCACTAGAGAAATAAACCAGTGGCCAAAAATGTCAAATGAGTTAGACACTTAAAATTAACCACCTAAACAAGTGT
The DNA here is from genome assembly GCF_000455745.1 of Alligator sinensis. Taxonomy (NCBI): domain Eukaryota; kingdom Metazoa; phylum Chordata; order Crocodylia; family Alligatoridae; genus Alligator; species Alligator sinensis. The sequence goes on from NW_005841929.1 coordinate 417,857, forward strand.
AACCCTGGCTGTGGGGCTACCCGCAAAATCACAACCCAACTCCAGATCCCTGGAGATGCCCACAGCCTGAAACTGCCCATCCTCCTGGAGTGAGGGAGGTTCCCCTCAAGGGATACCTAGTGTCCCTGGACCTTCAATTACATGCCACAACTACGTACATTTTATTTACAAAAGATTAAAGAAAAGGATACTCAACTGATAAACTGTCAGAAACTTATTCACACCCTCAGTTAATAATGTTGTACACGATGATGGCCTTGGATGACGTGTGTACGCAGGTAGCCTGGACCAGGTACCCAGGAAGGTGGAAATGCTTCCAGGGCCCTCCTGTGGGAAATGTGGGCAGGCCCTTGCTGTGAGGATTTCACGAGGCATGCCCCAGGGGCTGCTGTACTGCAGGCAGGTGCTCCCTCGCCAAAATTCCTGTAAAACAGCTTACCCTGCCCGGGCCCACATCCCCTAACGCACAGGGCTGCCAGCACCCGCACACTGCCAACACCCGCACACACCCGCTTGCCAGGCAGTCAAAATCCCTGCCCCCCCGCCCTCCTTGGGTCTTAACTCTCTCTCATAGGGGCCCTACCCTACGTGAGGAGGGCTATCGTTCCCTAGCTCTGCCTCCAACCAAGAGCACACGGTGAACTGGATCGCTCTCTCCCATCACACCTTCCTCGTAGTGCTCCTCATGCCACACAGGGGTCTTGGAGAACAGCCCTCCTCACTGGGAGGTCTCCAGAAGGGCCGGGTGCTCCTCCGAGCAGCACTCCTAGGAAGAAAGGAGCAAACCAAGCGCTGCAGCTGGGCTTCCTAACCCTCCAGCCCACAGCAGAGCCTATGCTTTTCTCAGGCTCCAGCAGCTCTGGGGATGGGACACTGTGCTGAAACTCTCCCTCGGCCTCCTGCCTACAGCATCTGTTCCTCCCCACTCCTGGGAGACCAACCTCTCTTTATATAATCTTCCCTCTCCGCCAATCCCTGGCTGAGAGCTTTCCCAGGCTTCTCCAATGGCTCTCCCTTTCCCAAGTTGACTCCCTCCAGACTGGACTTCAGGTCACACAATCTCTGGGGAACCATTTTCCCCTTTCCAAAACAGTTGCCTCGAGAGGGCTTCATTTGCTTGTCACGTGATCTCCGAGGAGCCGAGCTGTCCAACACAGCTGCCCAGGCTGAGTTCACTCAGGGACCTTGTTCTCTCTAGTAAGGTGATTTTATTGTTCATTACATCAGTAACATTGGGCGCATCTACTCAAGACAGCAACTGTGCAGTAGCCAAATAATACTGCACACTAGAGTGTCACAGAAAAAACAGTGCTAATACACTACTTCGTAGTATTAGGCTACTGCACAGCAACGCCACTAAAAAGGTGTTCGCTGGTGCTACTACACAGTAATTCTGGTTACTGCACATTTATTTAGTACACGATTATACAAGTACTAAATAAATGCACAGTAACTGCTGTGCAGTAGCATCTCGTGGAGACGCTGTCGCTGTTTTCAAAAATACAGAGTACCTGCAATCCCTGTTGAAGTCCCAAGAGTTGCTGGTGCTTAGCACCCTTGAAAATCAAGTTACTTAAAGATCTAACCATGGATCTAAGACACTAAACCTGAAGCATGCAAGTTTGACATTTTTGATCAATGTTATATTACCAAGCTATGCCTTACATCCGTTTTCAGTGTTGTGCATGACATTCTGTCCAGATTTGCTTTGTGAATTTGAAATCACAAGTAAGGCAGTTCTATAGCTAATAAACTCTCCATACATATCCCTTCTACACACAGGCATGCCCCTTCTGGACCATAGTAAGGATGTTTCTAAAAACAGTGTAGCACTACAAAAAGTGTTGTGGCATATCAAGTAAGCTCCATTACTTCTGCCTATATTGTAACAGTTCACTATTTGCATAAATGTTTCAGTCTCTTAAGTTTGTACCCAATGGCATTCACTAAAATAAGTAATTGTACCTAAAACTAAAAGCAGAATATTTCTATAAACAAGCATCCAAGTGTATCTCAACTTAAATGAGTAGATTTGTGTACACAACATATGACTGTGGCCCCCTGAAGATGACAACAACTTTTAGTACTTATACAGCTCTTTGGATATGTTGAGTTCTTTGCAGATTTTAACTGATCTTCACAAGTGGGTAGAGAATACTACCCCATTTTAAATATGGGGAAACTGGAACAGAAAGAGTGACTTGACCAAAAGCCACATCTGAAACAATGACCTATGTCACTTCCCCTTACAGGTTGCAAATATATGTGCTGTGTTCCAAAAGAGCAATCCAAAATGATAGAATTGGATTCCTATGATCTCTATATAATGAATTTGTAGAACAAGGTGATTTCCCAGGCTGGTCCAAAGCACCTAGCTACAACACTGTACCTAGACTTCTGGCGGCCCCAGGCAAACTTTTAGTATCAGGCCCCCTTTCCCAGAGATAACGATAATAATAATTTTAAAATTACCATTTTCAGGCCCCACTTCTGCCAGGCCCCAGGCAGCTGCCCAGTTTGCTCATGCCTGTGTCTGACCCTGCCTAGGCACTGAACAGACAGACACTTACAGGTAGCCAATAGGAAAACCTAGGGGCACAGAGATATAGCTGAACCTCAGCTTCTGCTCAGAGTGTAGGCATCTAACTCAGAGATATGCATTAGGTTCCTCCCTTCTCTTCTGAGTATATTGTATGTGAAAAGAGGTGCCTACATGAAAGCACCATTGACTGTAACATAGCACACAACACCCTGTATTCACTCTTAAATACGGCTGGTGGTGGTGCTCACATTTTACCTAATGGTTGTAGCACTTGCCAAGGAAGTAGGTGACTTGGCCCAGTCCATGGAACAAGCAAGAGGCAATGTGACTGAAGCCCAGTGAGGAGGGCACTTCTCTCAGAGAGGGCAGCCTTGGGTTCTGGTCCCTTCTGCACTGGGTGTGTGTAGTAAGAGAAAATGCAGCAATTTCTATTCAGAAATTACATTACATTCTCACTTGGCATTTGAAGTCTGGATACCTCAAGTTCTTATTCTCTCTGGGCCAGGTTCATCCACTTGTCTGTATGATGCACTGTAGCCAGGGACTCCCAGAAAACACTACATTATCTTGGCAAGAAGGAAGATGGTGGTGCATCACAGGGGAACTCAGAAGATGAATGTGGACGTGTCAATATGGTAGCATTTCTAATGGAAAATTATGGTTTTCAGCCAAAAGTCCCCAGCTAATGAGTTTTGGGTTTGGTCTGGTTTTTCATATGTTCCCTTCCCCTCTGCCCTACTCACCGCCCCCCCCCCCCCCACCCCCCCCGGCCATGTCATTTTTATTTTGTTAGAAACTTTCTGTGGAAAATTGATAACTATATAATTGTTTTCATTTTCTTCACAATTTACTGTGTTGGGGAAAATATTTTCCAGCCAGCTGTATGCCCCACCATGAGCTCATTCATCCAAAATAAACTCTGAAAAATATGCACCATTACAAATTAGGAACACACTGTTTAGCAGAACTTTATGTCAGTGTAGTTTCATGTTTAATCCTCAGCACAGTGAAGAAATGTGAAAAGTTGGTCAGACATTGTATCATTTCTCTTCAGAAACTAGGCAACAATTACTGCACTGTAGTGGAATTTATAGTAAAGAAAAATCAATTGATTTAATTAGAGGTACAATTTAGACACATGGCAAGTTTCAATAAGCATGCTTTCACTTATAAAACTTGAATAAGGGAAATAGCAAACATCCCTTCTTTCCCATTAAAGATATGAAGACTCAGAGTGTAATAAAATGATACTATGATGATGAGCACCACAGTAATTTCCATAAATAAATAAAATAAATATATATATTTCCTGGAATGTATACAGCCAGGGAATGGATAAAATGTTCCTCTATGTAACCACAGTACACAGCATTAGGTTGCTACAATGAGCTAATCCAGACTGCATTTTACATTTATAGCTGCAAGTTACTTGCAAGGTAACAGGGATTTTCCTTGACTAAATGCTCGGGATTCTTGGTGCTTGTCCAGGAACTATTCCCAATATGACTTCAATGACACTTAAAGAGTTTCAAGTGCTTGTTACTTTTCAAAATCTGGCCCCAAATGACTAACAGTACTTCAGTCCAGCCTCCTGGGTCTCTCAATTATCTGCTCCTGTCTCTGAGGCTCCTACTATTGCTGTTCAAAGGCTAGCTGCTGTGTCTACACTGTCAGCTGCAAGTGTCTCTCACAGCTGGATAAGGAAGGCTCAAGAGAATCAAGTGTTCAGGCCTCACTTTCTAGGAAACAGAAGCTTGATTTTTATCTACAAAGGCTAAAATGCCAGTTCTAAAGAAACTACCGAAATGCCTGTTATGGCACTCAAAGAGAGAGTCCTAGAAGCCTGCTATTCTCCATAGCATAAAAAAAATAGCCAGTCAGTACATGTTTCCCATTAGGCCCAATTCTGACACACTTTACTTGTACAAAGTAGGTTTACTCTAGGAGTAAACCTTTTAAATTCAATGCATAAAACATTGGCACTATTTAAAAGAATAGCCAAACTCCCATTTGACATGGTTTTTAGTCAGTTAGAGTCCACCCCAAGAAACTCAATTATATAAATCAAGATTTGCTTGAGCCTAAATAGCCCATCATGGTTAAAGCACTTTTGTTTCTGTAACCTGTTTGTATTGTATAGTAGGGAGCTATTGGGCTAATATCCTATCTGGCCATATCTGACCCCCACATCTGAATGACAATGTGCCCATTTATGGGGGCAGGCTTTGGCATATATCAAGAGTGAGGTTTAAAGTTACATCTCAAACCACAGCAAGACACCTTAATCACTCTGTCACCACGCCCTGTAATTTAGCTGTAAATAAGGATGATAGAAATCAGCCCTATAACTGGGGTCTGGCATCATTTGGGCTCGCTACAACTAGTGAATTGTATTTTGACTATGGCTATATGAAGAGACAGAATATTTGTCCTGACACTTTTTGGGAAGTTTTCCAAAATTCTATTTTTGTACCTTACAATTTCCATTTGCATGACATTTTGCAAAAACAATAATATCGCTACAAAAGCATGACATTCTGCATACTTTCACAGTGAAAACAATTCCACTTGAAAATGGGCCCATTAAAATAATGCAGAACATTTTCATTATAAACACAGCAGTTTCAGGTCCTGAGTGAAATCTGAATATGGTCAGATTTCAAAGATTTTGAGTTTTGTTGTAAATGTTTCACACACCTTATGTTTAGTGTTATACCAATTTTTTTTTAACTCTACAAACAGCACCCACATCCCAACATCCTTTTCTCTGTGCCCTGGGAACAGATACATTTGGGAACAAAAGTTAACGGGACAGCTACTCTGAAACATTCCTAACATCCAGTATTAGATTCTCAATTTCCTACTAAGACTCTTTTACTGGAAGAATAAATGGGCTTCAATGTGACCATAAATTACAGTGACATCCACTTGAAGGTGCCTTTATATTGTGTAAACAGGCCTTAGGTTACATTATAATCAAACCAAAAGAGCTATTCTGCAGTGATCATACACAGACCAACTGAGCCCATAAAGAAGCCCACTGATGTTAGCAAGGCTTCATACGAGTAAGGCTCTGCACCCACACACTATACTGCAAGATCAGAGGCTGAAGCAGATCACCTTGGTACCATTCCATAGTTAGCTCTTTCGCCTATAGATAAGGATCTATTCAAATCGTGATTTTATAATTTATGTGAAAACCACAAAAAGGCAGCTCCACAATCACCACAAAAACTGGCATTTCCTGAGATTTTGTACAGAATCACCAGGGGGGAAAACAAGCAAACAAACAAACAAAAAAAACTTATTAAAAATAAAATGCTGGCTCTCCACTGCAGCCTGGTCTTGCACCCCACTGGGGAGTGTCTGCGGCGGGGTGGGAAGCTGCTGGCATGAAGGTGAGCAGCCAAGGTGGTGGCCACCCCCTCCTCCCTCTGCCATGGATTGGGCAAGAGGGCTGCATTTGTGCTTCCCCACCCTTCTCCACCAATCATCAGCAACAGACAGGACCACGTGAAGGGCAGCCCTTTCCACCAATCAGCAGCGAAGGGCAAGGCTGCATGAAAGGGAGCCCTCTCAGCCAATCAGCAGTGAAGGGCAGGGCCACCAATGCCCCTTGGCCAGTCAGTGGTGGAAGGGGGTGAGGGGGCTCATCATGAAAAAACCGTGAAAATGAGATGGTGCCAGCCGCCATAAACAGGCTGTGATTTTTACTTCACCTGTGTGCGTTTTAAGTAGATCCCTATCTATGGATTTTATATCTAAATTATCAAAGCAGTACATATCCAGTGTCATGAAAATGAGCATGTCCACCAAAAATTTTCCTTACTGCTTACTAATATTTTATGCAACTAAAACTGAAAGCATAAATTTAAAGGCAACTTGGCATAAATGCTGTTTGTTTAGCTTATGTCTGTCATTTGGCTCATGATTAAAACAAACCAAGTCTTGATTTCCTTTGTTTTCCCCGAGTATTTCACTTTCAGGGTATATTATTATTTTTTATATTCTCAGTTAAAAGCATCCAACAACACTCTAGAGTTTGGACTATATTCCATGAAAGTCAACAGGTTATGGCAGGGACTGAATTTACCTCATATAATTTAGTAGTTCATTTTCTTTTTCTGTGGTGTTCATAGGAAACCTATTTTTAAAACAACAGGTAGGTTTTGATTAGAAATGGGTCAGCTCCCTAAAAGTGAGTCTAAATCCTCCTGTACTCTGGGAAAGTTGGAATCCCAATATGAAAGCTAGAGCTAATTTGGCCACTAACTCTAAAAATCAGCTGAATTAGCCTTTGGGGTTATAAATCTCTCAAACTTTAAAAAAAACCTCTCAATCTAGCTCTATATCTAGTAACTGTACTAGTTAACATTGATGATATACATCAGATCGGATATAAGACACTCCTCGGACAACAGCCCCTCTCATTCTCTTGGTAGCTGAATTTTATATAGATCAAAAAAGATGGCAGTAAAAGTCACATCTGGAGAACTGCTCAAGGTGTTTTTCTCTTAAAGGAAACCCAGATCATTTTCAGTGTTAAGCCTGTCAGCAATGAAAACTTCACCCATACAATATTAATGTGCAATCTGCAGGTTGTCACCTCATTAAAGGAGGTGAATTAGCTTTGTGTAGACAGAATGCCAGTGGCAGAAAAGTCATCAAACAAAGCATGCTTTCAACTGGAAGAGGAAATCCATGGCATCATGAAATGGGCAGATGTTTTGAGCACCTGAAAATTGAAACTGGAATCTCCTGCAGATCCTAGATTGCTATGTCATTAGCAGATTGTCATACCCCCTGGCCTTCTCATGGTGCTGCTAATCCAGGGGTGGACAAAATACAGCCAATGGGTCAGATCCAGCCTGCCAACTGATTAGATCCAGCTCGCAGAGGGCACCTGCTAATTGATTGGATCCAGCTCACAGCTGCCCCCACGGCGCTCTGCTTCGGGCTTGAGCCCCACCTGGGGCACCCTGTGCTGTGCTCCACCCCACACCTGGAAAGCACATAGCTTACTAGAGGGACTGCTCCTGGTGCAACTGCAGCTGCCTGAGAGCTGCTCAGGTCCCCTCACCTCCGGTGGCAGCTCCTGCTTCTGCTCGTGCTGCACTGCTCCAGGTGGGGAGGAAGTTTCAGCCGGGTGGCTCCTGCCCCAGCACATGGGCCTCCAGCTCCAACTCCCAGCTGTCTTCCACCCCCTTGGCCACCTAAGGGTGAGGAGAATGGGTGGAAGGCAGCCAGGAGCTGGAGCCAGAGCCCCATGCACTGGGGCAGAAGCCACCCAGCTGAAGCTTCCTCCCCACCCAGAACGGGGCAGGAGGAGCAGGAGTCATCACCACTGGAGGTGAGGGGAGCCGGGCAGCACTGGGGTGGCTGCAGCCACATCGGGAGCAGCCAACCTGGTAAGCTGTACATGCTGGTCAGAGCTGGGGCCAGGCCGGTGGGTGAGGGCTACCTGGGCAGGGCTTGGCCCTGTGTGGAGTGCCACAGGGGCAGCCATAAACTGCACCACCTGGGCAAGCTCTGCTGCACGCACCCCATGCTCCCCTCCACCCTCCCCTCATGTCTCGCCATCTCCCGGGACCTAGCACCCAAGCATCCCCCTCCACATACACAGGCACATGCCCCCCGACCACAAGGCAGGAGCTACCCCATGAACCCTCCCACCCATCTCACTCCCGAACACCCCACCAGCCTCTGGCCCCATCCCACATAGGGAGTTTTAGTGAGTTGTTGAAGGGGGAGGGATGCTGACTCGGCCCACAACAACTCATCAGAACTCCCTATTGGCCCCTAGGCCCCAGTAATTGCCCACCCCTATGCTAATCCCTGAATGAATGGAAACCTGCAGAAGTTACTGAATAATTTTCTCCCTTGCTTGTATTGTTATAGATTAGGGACAGAAGACGTACACCACTTTTAACCAACAATTTTCTCCCTTGCTTGTATTGTTATAGATTAGGGACAGAAGACGTACACCACTTTTAACCAATAATTTTCTCCCTTGCTTGTATTGTTATAGATTAGGGACAGAAGACGTACACCACTTTTAACCTTTAAGGTTCTTGGTAAACATTTTTACTATACGATTGGGTAAGTAATTTTGTAGAGCCACTCACCAGCATCATCATCACCATCAACCACAGAGAACAGGAAAAATGATTTTTTAAATGGAAAACTGTTATGACAGTTTACAAAAGTACTTAGCCTGAATTTTAATACAGAATGTTGCTGGTATTCAAAAGCTAACATTTTATCTGAAGAATGTATCCATGTTCTATAAGTGTCTTGTGGAAATTTAAATCAGACTCATTTACCGTAAATAAAATATATCCCTCACTGAAAGACAAACTGCAAGCAGTCTGAGCAAACAAGCTCTGCATAGGCTGTTGGAAGTGGTAGGAATCCACTCTGACAAGCCAGTATAAGGTGTAGAGCAGTGGTTCTCAACCTTTTAAGAATCAAGGCACCCCTCAGAAAATGCCAGCTCTTCACTTTCACTTGTATCTGGACAATGAAAAATAATAGAGCAATTCTTCTGTTGCAAAAACAGAAAGACCACAAGTCAGAATGGTTTTGACACCATGAATTCCTGTTTGAAATTTCTGGGTTTATCTTGTGAATCATGTGTAGGTCCTTGCACACCTAACACTTAATATTGTGGAGCAACCTGCAGCTCTCTTGAAAGGATATCATGGTACCCTAGTTGAGAATCACTGGTGTAAAGTCACTCCACAGTTGCCACTCTAATACTAAGCTAGCTGGGCCAAATGGTGCATCTCCTGTTGGTCAGTCAGAGGAGAACACTGGATTATAATGGCCTGTTCTAGTAGGGCAATCCATATAGTCCTGTTTAAGGAGCATGTGTCAACCAGCAAAACTGTGAAGGCATTCAACAGAGACAGAAGTCAGGACTTGTTGTTCCAAAACCAGAGTCCTCTCCTGCTCAACTGAAAACAAAGCTCTTTTTACTTCCTGGTTATAGCACAATTCAGGCTCCCTGCGACTGTCACTAGCAATCAGATTATTTGTAAGGAATCCATGTATCACATGCTTACTGACATGATAATCATCAGCAAAACTGAAAACATGCTGCATTAGCTAAGGAATTCCACTCTAACAACAGTAAGCCCTTTATCCACCCTGTAGGTCAGGCACAATCCCTATAGCTGGGCTGAATATCTTCCCCTAAATATCTGAAATCCAAGTCCAAAACGGTCAGCCATTGGTTTGTTATGAATCTATGACATCACACAAGACTGCTGAGAAAGAGCTCAAGAGCTTTAGAAAGGAGTTCAGTGCTGAATGACAGCTGAATGGTGTTGGTCTTGTTAAATTGTGCTTTGCACTCCCTTCTTTTCCTTGTCACTTTGTGAAAGGCAAACAGGAAGTCAGACCCAGTGAATAGGATTCTGATTATTTAGCTTACCCAAACCAGAAATTTTTAAAGCTTGCCCTCCACTTAAAAATTCATGGAGAGCAAATGTAAAAGTATTCCTAATTGAATATAGCCATATGGATATGCAGTCATGAGACAAAGTAATTTTTACAACCAGAGTGAGAACTATCAGGAGGCTTTATTAACTTTACCACATAGTCTCACTAACTTTAGAAAGATTAAAAAGTACTCAACTGGATAAAAATGATATTTAACCCTGAGCTCTCCAGATACTATTCAAGGTATCATGTAAGTGAGAAACTACTGTGTTGGCTGCATAAGAGTGAGAAAACTGAAAAGGTGGAATGAGGCAGACCAGGAAAGGTGACATCTGGGGCAAGATAGTTCAGAAGTTTGATAAAAGTCATTAGTGCCTTTCACTTCTCAGGTGTATCTTCAGTCCAGATTCATAAGGATAAAACATGGTCCCAGCCCCAAAACAAAACTCAGATAAAGCCACTATATTCCACATAGCTTTGTGTCAAACACATTAAACATGCCATATGGTCCAGAGACAAGACTATAAATTGGCTTGAATTTGCTCCAAAAAAATGGACCTAAGATCATGCTAAAATACAAACATTTGGTCAAAAAACTGGATCCGGATATTATGTTTTTAAAATTAGGAGACAGTTCAAGTTCAAACCCAGTTTGCTTGGGGTCAGTCCATTATATAAATAAGAAGCCAGCTGAAAATTCTGGAACCCCCCAAATGCTCAGTAGTGTTCAGAGGCAGGGTTCTGCTTTAGGCACCTTGCACCTAAGAGATTTGTAAACCTTTGCAAATCTTTTAGTGAGGCACTGCCTTATAACAAACAAAGTGAGTTGTCACTTCAATAAGCAGCACGCAATGGTATTTACTTGCCACTGAGTAATGCATTTCTTTTTGGTCTTGTAAAACTGAGACATCCAAGAGCATGACAGTCACTCCTGTGGAGTACTAACTGTATTTCTATAGATGTATATATTGGCTGCTGATTTCCTTGATTTCACTTTGAGGTTACATATACATTTACAAGTCACCCAGGAAAAGGCCAATCTGCTTAATGGGTATTTCGCGTCGGTCTTTCATCAGTCCAGTGGGACCGCCCTGCCTAGCAAGATGCGAGACAGCCAGGGTGAGGGCGTATTTATACCCAGCATCGACACTGATCTAGTAAAGGATCATCTTGAGAGGCTGGACACCAAGTAGCTGGTCCTGACAGATTACACCCTAGGGTACTCAAGGAGCTGGCAGGTGTTATAGCCCAACCATTGGCAAAAATATTCAAAAGCTCATGGCGCTCAGGTGAAATAGCTGAGGACTGAAAGAAGGCCAATGTGGTACCCATCTTCAAGAAGGGGTGGAAAGTAGATGCTGGGAATTACAGGCCAATCAGCTTGACCTCAATCCCTGTAAGAGTCTGGAGAAAATCATCAAGGAGACCTTTCTGGATAAACTGGCTGAGGGCAACATCCTGAGGGACAGCCAGCATGGGTTTGTCGCAGGTAGGTCTTGTCTGACCAATCTCATTTCCTTCTATGACCAGGTGACACATCACCTGGACAAGGGAGAAGAGACTGATGTCATATATCTGGACTTTAAAAAAGCCTTTGATCTGGTGTCCCATGACCTCCTCATGGAAAAATTGGCCAACTGTGGCCTTGGCTACACCACAGTCCGATGGCTGGGCAATTGGCTCCAAGGTCGGACCCAGAGAGTAGTGGTCAATGGTAGCGAATCATTATGGTGCACCGGGACCAGTGGCATCCCCCAAGGCTCTGTCCTTGGGCCAGTTCTCTTTAACGTATTAATGATGTGGACATTGGTGTCAGAAGCGCACTGGCTAAGTTCTCCAATGACACTAAACTTTGGGGCATAGCATCCACACCTGAGGACAGGCTAGTGATCCAGACTGACTTGGATAAACTTAGTAAGTGGGTGGATACAAACCTGATGACATTCAATCCCTATAAATGTAAGGTACTCCACCTCAGGGAAAAAAACCTGCAGCATACTTATAGGTTCAGCACTGTTATGCTTGCTAGCACCACTACTGAAAGAGACTTGGGGGTCATGACTGACCACAAGATGACCATAAGCCACCAATGCGATATCACAGCTGGTAAAGCAAACAAAACCCTGGCTTGCATCCATAGATGCTTCTCAAGTAAATCTCAGGATGTCATCCTCCCACTGTACTCGGCCTTGGTGAGGCCACAGCTGGAGTACTGCATCCAATTCCGGGCTCCACAATTTAAGAAGGATGTGGAGAAGCTTGAGTGTGTCCAGAGGGGAGCCACGCGCATGATCAGAGGGCAAGAGAATAGGCCTTATGAGAAGAGGCTGAAAGCCATAGGACTCTTCAGCCTGGAAAAGCATGGGCTCAGGGGGGACCTGATGGCTGCTTATAAGTACATAAGGGGTGTACATCAGGACCTGGAAGAATGTCTGTTCACCAGAGTGCCCCAAGGAAAAACAAGGACCTGTGGTCATAAACTCCTCCAAGACCATTTTAGACTGGACATAAGAAAATATTTCTTTATTGTCCAAGCCCCCAAGACCTGGAATAGACTCCCTACTCCAGAAGTGGTGCAGGCACCTACTCTGGACTCATTCAAGAAATGCTTGGATGCTTATCTTGCTGGGATCCTTTGACCCAGCTGACTTCCTGCCTCTGGGGCAGGGGGCTGACCTTAATGCTCTTCGAGGTCCCTTCCAGCCCTAACGTCTATGAAATCTATGAAGTTACTGGGTGCACCTGCACATCGCCATGCAGTGATGTTGCTATGCCACCATGCTTCAGTACTTCCTTGTGGAAGTAGATTTCACAACTACATCGCTGTAGTGGTGCACTATACCCAGTGTGTGTGCCACAATGGCAACATAGCTGGTGATCACGTATAGTTACACACTATTGCTACATCACCATAGACACCGTATGGTGAAGTAGCACACTGCTCTGTCGCTGTAGGGCAATGTGTAGACATGCCCACTATGAAGTAAACTATGTTGGGAACTTACCTAGCATCTGCCACTCTCCTCAAAGAGAGGGAAGCTGCCTTGCATTTATAAAAGGGCAAGAGTATACAAACAAGCAGCCATCACAGAAAGACGAATTCACTATGAACTCACACCCTTGCTTAGCTCATGGCAGCTGTTTGTCTATCTATACCCTAAGATTCAAGAGAGAAAAATCAAAGAACCAACCACATGAAGACTGCTTCTCCCCAAGATTTAGAGGGCTTGGGCACACTTTGATGTTTTGAGTCAGGTCTGTGCTTTCCTCTTACAACACCATAAAATTATTTTTTTGTTTGGTTTCGCGGATACTTTGGTCAAGCTTTCAGTTCTTTGGAATGGAGATAATGTAACACATACAGACACATACACACACAGAACAACACATCTATGTTAATGCTGTTATTCCATGTAAAACGTCTATCTCCAGCATTTAAAAGAAATAACATACCCACATTAAAAACGATCCTTTCCCACTTGGGGCCGCTGCAGCATTTTCTGATTTATTTCAGTTGTCTATTTAGATTATAAACTTCTCGGCTAGGAACAGACATTATACATAAACTGGTTTAAGTAATCAGAAACTGGTTTAAATCTGTAACAGAACAGATGTTCAGTGCACATAAACCAGTTTGAAAATGGCTGAAATCAGTTTCAGATAAGCCTGGTTGAATGTAGTATCAGACTTAACCAGACACCCCCAGCAACGCGGCAGGCTCTCTGGGCTAAGCAGGGCTCTCTGCTCCACAGCAGAGCTGTCCCTCTCCCCTCTGCTCCCTGGCTACAACTCTGGCAGAGACTTGCAGGCACAGAGTGTCTGCCTGGCTTCTCCCTGCTAAGCAGGGATTATTCCCCCCTTCCCTCTGCCTTACTCAGACACCTCAGCATTAGCTAGCATACCACATGTTGGCCATGGTCCATGCTGTGGGAGTGTACAGGTAGCCAGGTTTTTTGGAGCTAGTCAACAGGTAACTTGATGTCCTTCCTTGGAAGAGCTGTTTAAGAAGAGCTCCATTAGTTAATGGAGAAAGGCTTTGTTTTCTTAATGGGTTGATAAACACTGAGTTAGGGGTGATAAACATTCCCTGCTGGGCTGCTTAGAAGGGGCAGAATAATCAGAGCATCCTGCTAGGGCCTGGCCACGCACCCTTCAGCTCAGTCCTGTGGAAGCAAACGGAGGGCTGCTGAAGCCCCCTGCCCCAACTTCTAGCCTGAGCCACTGCAGGCATGTGCCTGCATTTCTGCGATGTCTGTCCAGTTACAAAACTGATTTAGCCTAGCCAGGTTAGACTAACCTACAAAGATTGAATCAATTCAGGCTCAGGGTTTTTTTTAATGTCTGCCCCTTGACCTCAAGTCAGGGAATACATTATGGTCAGTGTTGTACAGACAGCTCAACACATCCTCTATGCCAGATACATATTGAACACATACATAACACAAGGTGGACATATATGCATAAATACCATATCCAACTGGATAGATATGCAGCATCAATAGTCTATTGACCAAAATTTTGGTCCTTTAGTTTATCCTTTTTCTCTGTTACTTCTAAGCAGAGAATCCTGCAGAGCTTTCAAGCAACTGTCTTGTTCCCAGTCATCCTGGAGCAGCTCTCTTTCCTTTAGCAATTCTAGAGGCCCTCAATATTAATATTGATTCCCAACATAAAACTAAACAAAGGAAAATTTAGGCAAAGCATAAATAAGACATGCAGACAGTGGAGTCTAACAGACTGCACACATCTCCCAAGTATTGGAATGAAGCCCTTGTGTTTGATTGATATTTGCAGGCTTGATACAGCATTGTGTAAGGTATTTTACTGACTAGAATGCAGTGAACTAGATGAGACTAGAAGTATTTTTTATCTTTAAATCTCCAATAGATTCCTCAAATCCTGAGGGAAAAAAAGTGGCAGCAACTATTAGAGAGGAACTGGATATACAACTAAACAATAGACAGCTTTTTCCTAAGTCAAGATGCAGCTTCTGTGAAACAGCTCCTTCACAAGGACATCTCCTGTGACCAGGCTCCCAAAGAACTCAATTTCAGCTAGCTCAAGTAACTCCACAAATACCAGCATTTGTACACGCTGCTTTCATGACTTGTATTGTGCATATTACTATCATGGAATAAAGTACGAGGTATATTTTTTAGATATGCCATCAAACAGGGTTATCAATTATTATTAGTATTATTATTCAGTTCAATTGAATAATTATTCAGTTATTGAAGCATATCAGCTCAACAACAACAATGGTTCATGTGGAATGTATCTACTCATGCAGTATTTTTGATCTAATACTTAACAAGTGTCCCACTACATTTCTTTGGTTTCAGTCCACAGAATCCAAGATTCCTTAGTCACCTCCCATTCAAATGCTAGACAGGCCCAGAAATACTTTGCTTTCAAGATCAAATGAGAATGACTACAGTTAGTACAGTGTGCCCATAAACTATTGCCATGCACTACTTAGGAAAAAATGTAGCAGGGCTACATCCATGGCTCCCAAACCTTACATCATACCACATCTAAGTTCTGACTATACCAGTGTATGGTTTTAATTTTTTAATCCATTTTACAATTTTTGCCAAATGAATAGAAGGGGGACAATTTCAAGAATATACAGGAACAGAAACTCATTCAGGTACCTGAATAGAACTTAATTGGAAGTAGGCTAAAAGGGTCTCTTAAAGTAACTGCTACTCCCGTACCTTTTAGTTCCCTGCTCAGCACTCTCCTTTCTCCTCTTGCAAGTGTTTGGTTGGTTGTTTTGCTATTTGGTAAAGAACAATCTTTTTGATTGAACTTATTTGCCTAAACAGATTACCCAATAAAAGAGAAAAGCTCCCCCACTGTTTTAAAACAGCTCGCTCCTCTACATTTCCTTTTATTTTAAATACACCTCTTTGCCCTCTCCACAACCTGTCTCTCACTCCTTACTTTCTAGATCAGTTTTTCCTTGCTGCATCCTTTCCAATTCTCAGATTTCCCAGAAAGAAGCCACAGTAAATGGCTCCCCTGATAGCTTGGTCTGAACCTACACCTCCCATTTTAACTCTCTCTTTGAACAAAGTGCTCAATTTAACATGGTCTTAAGCAGGCTTCTACCAAACGAATATCACTCTAACTACTTAAAAAGCTACAGCTATTGACAATATGGCCTCATTCTCCACAGCCTTACACAAATCAAAACCACATTTATAGAAAGTGTAAAATATATATCCTACAAGTTAATGCATATAAGTCAGTTTACTTCTCAAGTATACAGTTGAAATTAGATGACAAGTATAGCACAAGGCATTTGATAATGTTTTGGTAGCACGTCTATAACCACTTCTAAATGGTGCATTGGGATCTTGCTCTGAATCCACCCTTCAGATTAAATTTAAAGAACAATCAGAGCTCCTGAATTCATCAGTCGTTTTCCCAACCACAAGCTGGTCATGTTGAGGGCTTGTTTTCTTTCAGGACAGACGTTCCCTGCTGTGCTTTTCCTGGTTTCGGACTATTTTTAATATTTAGTTTAAGTTGCTATGGCAACAGGGAATCACAGATGGTAAGAGTTAGAATTATGCCACAGGAGATATTTATCATCATAGCTTTGTATAATGTGAGCTCTTGTTCTCCGAGATTCTCCCCATACTGGACACTCCCCTGTTTATTTTTGGAAGATGGTACTAATGAAGGCACATGTCTAATGAATAAACTAAAATTCTCTCATCTCCATCAGTAAATGGTGACTGCCTTAATGAGAAAGCAAAAAACAAAACAAAACCCCAAAACTGCTACTTTTCACTAAAAATTAAAAGTGCCAGCTTTCTGCTTTCCTTGGGCCAGATAGTCATCGGGACTAAAGAAGGAGTAAATGCTACTGAGCATGAGAAAGAGGACCAAAATCTGAATCATTTATTGATTAGAACATGGAGCAACTGGGATCACTTAAATCAAGGTTCTCTTTCTGTATAGGAATCCATCCATTTATACGATAAAAAGTGACAGCTGTATGGCGAGAGCAAAACAAGCAAAACACTTATCCAACTGAATATTCAGGGACATGATGCAAGGTACCATAAGCACCTATGTGCCATTTTAACCGTCTTTCATCAGCTAATGTGTAGTCAAAGATTATCAATAAGTTTATGCCTAGACAGGCCCAAGTTTAATACTGTCATTATAAAGACAATAATTTTTTCTGTCTTTCATCCATCATCTCAGAATTATATTACACTTCATTTTGTATGGTAGGATAAACAGGATTACAAGAAAGAAGGGGAGGAAGAGAAGATGAAGAAGAGAGACAAAGCTCAGCATGAAAGAGATTCTGGGTTAAAATGATCCCCAAAGGTGTTCAGAGTATGGTAATGGGGGGGGGGGGAGCTTTTCTGGTGAAAAGAAAAATAATTTTAAAATGCTTCTTTTTCCCCTATCAGATAGATTTACAAAGGAATTTTACATTTTTCTGGAAACCTCAGGAAATAAGATAAAAGGTAAAGAACAGGACACCAAGCAAAACATTGGAAACCCGTACACTGGGCATGTTCACTCCATAATGCAACTCTCAGTGCAGCCATGCATGTGAACAAGGCTGGGATTTTCAAAGGTGCTATTATTCACAACATTTGGGCACCTCTTTGTCTTAGGTACCTTTGAAAATGTTACCTTTCCTGTTCTAGAGGAATGTCTGACAGCTAACTAGCCTGGGTAACACATGTATCTAAACGCAAGTGTGCCTGACTTGTGAAAGGCTTGCAGGCCAGCTTCTTGGGGCTCAACTCCCTATATCCCTTCACTTTCTGTAATCACTTACACCAGTAAAAAGAGAATGCAAAATGCTACTAAATCAAATTGTTAGATCAGGGGCAGGCAATTATTTTGGGTAGAGGGCCACTTACCAAGTTTTGGGAAACTGTCGAGGGCTGCATAAATAGCCCCACCCCTTGACAGTTGCCCCGCCCCTGGTCGCCATATTGGGACCAGAAGTCCGACCTCCTAGCCCCTGACCTTTGCCATTGGAAGTCCCTCTCCTTGCCCTGGAAGTACTCCTTTTGGGAGGAAGGGTGCTGTGATCTGGAAACAGTGAAAAAGTTATATATATGTATATACCCACACCCACCCACGCACACACACAAAAATACATACACACACACACACAACATCTACTATAACTTATTTTAATTTCATTTAAAAATATTTGTCTACTGATTTCTGTGTTTTACAAAAAGTGTCTCTAGAGATGGCTGCATAATAGCTTAAAATACAGTCCTACTGTGTTTTTTGTGTGGGCAGCAAGGGGGGGTGAGTGGGAGTGTGGGTGGGAAGAGTGTGTGTGTGTGTGCACGCGCGCGCGCGCACGCACGAACACGGTGGGGTGTGGGTATGGTGCCTGGGTGTGTACTGAGACAGCTGGGGCTGGACTGCCAGCTCCATAACATGCAGCTCTAACACACCGCATGTGAGCCTCACATGACGCAGCCAGGCAGACCCCATGCCCAGGTTCTGTGCTCCTACAACCCCACCCTGGGTCTTTGCCAGTCCCAGGGCACTTGCACAGGGTCCGTGCTTCTGCCCGCCACCACCTTTCCCTGCATTCCCTCCTGCAGGCTTGCCTGCTGCTCCCTGCAGCCCCCCGCTTCCTGCAGTGTTCCCTGAGGCCCCTACCAGGGCCCACCACCTACAGCAGGCCAGCTGTGACTCCACCACCTGCCACAGCTATGCTGCCCATTGGGGTCCACTGCGCCTGCACCGCCACCCACTGGGGCTCTGCTGCCCACTGGGTCCTGCCTTCACCCGGCTGCGGCTCTGCCACCCACCAGGGCCCACCTCCCGCTGTGGCTCTGCTGCTTCCTGGGGCCCACCGCCTCCCCCTGCCCACTGGGGCCTGGCTGCAGCTCTGCTGCCTGCAGGGGCCTGCCGTGGCCCCACTGCCCACTGGGGCTCTGCTGCCTACTGGGTCCCACTGTGGCTCTGCCACCCACTGGCTCTCACTGTTCGCTGGGGCCCGGCTACGGCTCTGCCACCCACCAGAACCCCACCAACTGCCAGGGCCCACAACGGCTCTGCTGCCTGCCATGGCTCTGCTGCCTCTCGGGGCCACCTCAGCCTCGCCACCCACTGGGGCCCAGCCGTGGCTCTGCCACCCATCAGGGCCCACTGTGCTGCCTGCTGCGGCCCCGCTGCTCACCGGGGACCACCATGGCTCTGCTGCCTGCTATGGCTCCGCTGCCTGCTGCGCACCATGTGGGTCCTGCTGCTCCCCACAGCTGCCACTTCCTGCACTCCTCCCCACAGCCCCCCTGCCCCTGCACTGCTCCATGCAGCCCCCACTGCTCCCCACAACCACCACTACCATCCAATCTTACCATATTTTCCAGTAAGATGGAGGGAGAAGGAACAGCTCCAGGGGCATAGGACAGAGGCTTCTGGTTGGGGGCTGAGGGTGGGAAGCGGGGCTGGGTGGAGCCAGGCTAGCCTTGTTGCTCAGCCACAGGCTCCCGCTGGGTCCTGTTGCCACTGGCCGCATGTCATCTTTGACAGGCAGCCACGGGCAGATATAAATTAATTTTCTAAATTTTTTTAAGGCCCTGTGGGCCAGATAGAATAGACTGGAGGGCCGGATCCAGCCCATGGGCTGTGTTTTGCCCACTCCATGTTTGATGCTCACTTTTACTGGCATAACTGAAAATGTAAATAAAATGCAAGGCAGTGATGAAACAGGCTCTGCTGTATTAGATTGCTGAACAGTCTTGTGCCTTCAACATCCTCCAATAAAGTGTAAGCAAATATTGGGGGGGGGACATGGAGAAAAGAAAAAGACACTGGACAAAAGACTGAGTATTCCACTTATATTGAGCAGAGATGGCTGTTGAGCCTTGTCTCAATCTGATAATCTAAGCACTAAAATAGGATGAGGTAATCCCTGCAGTAAATGGTTTAATTGGGCATCCAGAGAGCCATTCAGTCTGATTAGGATCAGAAACATGAGTTATTGGACTGCTTTTAAAACATACTACTGTGATGTAAACCCTATGCAGTTCCATTCTTGATGATTTGTGTGTGTTTAAAGGTTTCTTCCATGCATCTTTTCTAACCCCAACACTGTGTGCATTCTGTTAGTGATGGACTCAAAACCATTACAGAGAAAAAGTGCCAAGCAAGTTAATAATAATAATAATAATATTATAAAGTCTAAAATGTCATACTGTGCAGAAAAGCCTGAGAACATTTTAGTAAAGTATATTCAAAGAAATAAGTACATAAAACACCAAAATTATATATTTATCCTGTAAATGAAGTAGTTTATTCCTTTTCTCATTTAGGGCCAGATACTTCCTAATTAACAAGTGCCAAGATCAAGCCATTTCTTCCAAATAAAGGGGGTTTTGTTGCTCCCAGAAGCTAGGTTCCCCTAGAAGGAATCATCTTTGAAGGAGACCAACATGTTTACTCGCTGTTTATGGGAAGTTTAAGGGGCCTGACAAACAGCTTTATTAAACAGAAGAGACTAAGTCCAGGGGGAGGGGAAGATGGGAAACATTAAACTTGTAAGTGGCATCTTTTGTGCAACTAGGTAGGCATCATGACTTAATAAGAGCCAAATCACAGCTCACTCTGTGTGGATGGACTTGAAGCGTAGAAGAGGGTACAAGGAGCTCTTCCCCCATGCCCAGCTTAAACCAGGAAGCCTATCCACGGAAATGCCAGCTAGTAGCACCAGCACTTACTAGCTCAAAAGGGGGCATCTCTAGGCAAAGGGAGGGAAATAAGCATAGCTCAGACAGCTGCAGGAGTGCAGGGATAAAAAGTGCTGGAACTCAGATACCAGTTTCCTTGAAGGTCTCTCTGGAGTGGCAAATGCTCTCTCCCCATTTTGGAGATTTCCTATGCACCCTGCTACTGAGCCATAATTTTGGCCATACAGATGCAGTTCTAGTCTAAAAAGAATGTTGTCGGTTTGAACGTGCAAGATGGCTTTTTTTCCCTCTTAATTGCCAGCCCCAATTCCCTCCTAATTGCCAGCCCTGCACACTCTGCCTGGGATCAGACAATCAAACATGATTGTTTCCATCTCATATGGAGAATCATAGAAAAAAGAGGACCAGAAGGAACCTCAGAAGGTCATCTAGTCCAATCCCCTGCTCAAGGAAGGTATTCACCATTTATGCCATCTCAGGTGGTCTAGCCTGCACTTAAAAGCTTCCAGTGACAGATTCCACAAGCTCTCTAGGTAACCTGTTCTAGTACTTAGCCACCCACATAGGTAGAAAGTTCTTGCCAATGCCCTCTCTAAATGTCCCTTGTGGCAATTAAAGCCTATTATTTCTTGTGCTGTTTCCTGCGGACACAGAGGATCACCATCCTTCTTAGAAACAACCTTTTTGTATTTAAAGATGTGCGGGCCGGGTGTGAGCCGGGCCCTTTTTGTGCTCTGCGCGGGCTGTGGCCAGCAGCCCGGGCACGCGGGGTCGGAGAGAACGCGCGACACGCTAGAATTAGGCACGGACTCGTAATGGTAGATTTAAAGATTGTTTACTTACACCAAAGATGGTTGCGGTGCAGGCTGGAAAACTTGCTTGAGTTGCGGTTACAGACAAAACAACACGAACAATCACGTGGAGTTTGCTAGGCTCCACAGAAAGAGAGCTCCAGATGCTCTGGACAAGCACGCCACCGAAATAGAAACTTCGTAGATACGTCTTATAAAAAATTATCGCTCGAAGACGGAAAGAGGTGGGCGATGGATCAGGTCGCCAAACTCCTCTGAATCTCACACAGGGTTTCTATTACCCTGCCGAGTACCCAGAGTCCCCACGAGATGGATGTGGAGTCCTCTTCAGCTTGGGCGGAAACCGCTCAAGCCTCTTATACGGCTAAGGGGGCAAACGTTCG
>NW_005841929.1:439764-442919 GCF_000455745.1 Alligator sinensis
AACAAATTTGCATGCGGGTGGCGGGAACTCCTTTGCACCGTGCATTTCTCTTGCAACTTGAGCAATGCACCCTGCAAAGGAAGCTACAAATTGGCGGGAAATACTCCCTTGCACCGGGGTTCTCCTCTGCAGCAGAAAACTCTACCGTGCAACGAAGCTGCAATTTAGCGGGTATAATTCTAGTGCCGAAGCACACACAAAATCATACCTTTGGGTTATGACAAAAGATAGATAAATCTTCCCTTGGTCTTTTTTCTCTTGACTAAATAACCCCAAATCTTCCAACCTGTTCTCATGCGTCACGTGTCAGCTCCTCAATGTTTGTCTTGAGATGACTACCTTAGAACACCACCCCCTTTTTAAGGCCTACTAGTGGAACTGGATTGTGGTTACTCTTGGCTTTATCCCCTTAACATCAGACTGTAGCTGTGACAAAAAGGTTCTGCACCCTGGGTGGCAGCAGTGGCTGCTCTGTTCCTGTACCAGCCCTCCCACAAGTTGGCAGCCAGGGCTCATGGCCCTGGCTTTCTGCCCACAGTTATGCGACTGCAGACTCCTAACAGACCTTTCCACAAACTCCAGTCCTAGTGTTACAGAGTCAGAACCAGAAAGGCAGACAAAATCTATACATCAGCAAAGCAAATAAAAATCCATTAGCATAACCTCCAGATGTCAGATTTATTATATAATAATCTATAACCACTCCTTAAATACAGCCTAAAACAAGACCATACAAAAACATTTACCAAAAAAAAGATAGTATCTATGCAGCATAGTAAAAAAAGCCTCACTGAGGCATCACGGGAGTGAGCTCTGCTACTGGAATTGGAAGATAATGTGCAAGAAGATTTATGCATCACTCCCTTGCTGAACACAAACTATATCTGTTTTTAACAAAACCCACTTGTTCAAGATGAAAGACCAAAGCAAGCAACTTATTTTGCCAGCT
This sequence comes from Alligator sinensis, assembly GCF_000455745.1. Taxonomy (NCBI): domain Eukaryota; kingdom Metazoa; phylum Chordata; order Crocodylia; family Alligatoridae; genus Alligator; species Alligator sinensis. The sequence goes on from NW_005841929.1 coordinate 440,714, forward strand.
TTTTTTTTATGGGATCTGAAGGGCAAAAGGGTGGTCCCAATATCACTATGAAACTTTGAGCCAATGGCAGCAACTAACAAGCAAGTGGAACATTTCCTTGAATTTTTTCCCCTTTCTTAAGACATTATAAATGGCAGAATGCATGGCAGTTTGCTAATGGTTCTGCCTGTGATGCTGCCAAAGGCCCTGAACAGTGAACAGGAGCAGCCAGGTATGTTGTAGACTTTACTTCTGCTTTATTGAGCAGAGGGGTCTGGAAGACAGAGTAAATGTAATGTTTATTCTGCAGGAATCTAATTTTTCATTGACCAGTGTTAACTGTTTTGGGTTTTCAAGATGGACTGTCTCGGTAACTTTCCCCCACACAACAAAACAATGCATCTAAAGACTTTGGTATTGGATGTAAATGTTAATACAGCATGCTGGATAGATTTTCATCTGATGTGGCTATTTCTCTAGGCCAAAAGGCAAATTGGTTACAATGAAATATGCTTCAATGCCTAACCTGTTCCTTCTTTTCAGTTATAACTGATAAGTGGGTACATTACCACATGGATTTACCATAAGAGGTACATGGATCTAATCCCACTAGGTGCAGAGCATCCACTGATTTCAAAAGAAAGTAAAAGGAAATCAAACATGTTGAAGAATGACCTCATGTATGATAGGGAAGAAAGATAGCAGATTGGCCAAGCACACATGCATGTACACACACTTACACACAGAGGGGCATAACAAGCAGGATATTCAGGATCTGATGTCAAGGTGGAAGTGTGGGGGTGCTTGCGAATGCCAGAAAGAAGGAAGCTTTATCTGCTCCCGAGAACTCCCAAAAAGGTCCCAGATGCTGCTGCCACAGAGTGGTCTTCCCACCCCAGTTGTTCCTGGGGTAGAGCTGCTGCTAGGGCACGGACTCCTTGTGGGCACCCTTCTGGAACCTCCACTAAGTTGGTGTCCAGGGCTGGTGTTCTGTTCCCCCATCTTCAAGTTACACTACCACATGCACACATTGTTAGATACATCCCTGTTGGGGGAATGATGTAGGAAATCAAATCATTGGTCAAAGATAAGGAAGCCTGAACTTTTGACGGTAAGCTTCATTTAAAGCAGAGCAAGTTCTTCCAACTTCTGCTTCAGAATACTTTCCCAAGGCTCCTGCCAGATGCCCTTTGAATCTGTTTGTGCCCTGTATGGTTCATTTTACATGAGTTCTCACTGGGTACAACTACATGTGAGCTTTGCTGCAGAGTAGACTAATTAGCTCTGCAGTTAAGCATCATAGTCTACACATGCGCTGGTATAAGGGCACAGTAAACTAATTAACTCTGCCATAGGATAATACTGTTTGAAACAGTACAGTCTTATTGCAGAATACTTTACTGAACTGAAACACATATGTAGATGGTGACCAGGGGTGTACCGTGTGCCCGGTCAGGCCAGCCAGTCAGGAGCCTGCTCCACCCAGCTCAGATTGCTGCTGTCCCAGGCGTACATGTAGACACTGCACCCAGGAGCAGTTAACTCTGCCACAAACTGCTCCAGAGTTTATCGGATTGCATTAAATGTTGTGTATAGATGTACCCACTGAGATTACAGACAGCTGGGAAAAGGATAAGTACTGTGGGCTTGATTCTCTGGTTTGGCAGAACTGCACCATGGTCCATTCCACAAAAGGAAGCTGCTAAAGTGATCCTTAAACGTACAGTCTGCAAAGCACTTAAGAAATATCTAGGAAGAAAGAATCTATAAAAAATAGAAGACAATATCAATTCATTTCCATTTGCTGGTATGCAAGTTCTTCACAATCAAATTCAAAGTCCTTCAGTTTCTGAAGAATAATTTATACAGTACATTTGCTAATGCATGCAATATTGCTATGGCAATGATTCTCCATAGACACTGTCAGTTTATTGATACAGTTAAGGACAAATGATAGATTCTCATACAGTAACAAGTGGAAACATTTATTTGGGCAAGTTTTCTTGTTAATTAAATGTCGTATGTAAGAATATATGACCCTTGAACCTTTTCCTGTAGAAATTTTTTGTATGTGCTCCCAGTCCCTGAGGTTTTCTTTATAAAATTCATTTTTGTGTTAACCTAATGAGTTTTCTTTCCTGTTTTACAGGAGCCACAATTCTTTAATACGGGATGCTGTCACAATTTATTGGGGGTGGAGGGGGGTGGGGAGACAGGAGGAGGGAAA
>NW_005841929.1:442959-445843 GCF_000455745.1 Alligator sinensis
CTTAGTCCCCCCCCCTGCCAAAGGCGGGCCCGGCCTAGCCAGCGCTGTCAAGCTAGGTCTTAAAAACCTCCAAGGATGTAAATTCCACCACCACTCTGGGTAACTGTTCCAGCTTCACCACCCTCCTAGTGAAAAAGTTTTTACTAATATCCAACCTAAACCTCCCTTGCTGCAACTTGAGACCATTGCTCCTTGTTCTGTCATCTGTCACCGCTGAAAACAGTCTAGCTCCATCCTCTTTGGAACCACGCTGCAGGTAGTTGAAGGCTGCTATTAAATCCCTTCTCAGTCTTCTCTTCTGCAGACTAGTAAACCCAGTTCCGTCAGCCTCTCTTCAGAAGTCATGTGCCCCAGCCTCCAAACCATTTTTGTTGCCCTCTGCTGGATGCTCTCCAGCTTGTCCACATCCTTTCCATAGCAGGAGGCCCAAAAATGGACACAGTACTCCAGATGTGTCTTCACCGGTCCAGAAGAGAGGGGAATCATTACTTCCCTCCATAGGCTGGCAACACTCCTACTAATGCAGTCCAGCATGCTGTTAGCCTTCTTGGCAGGGGCATACTGCTGACTCATATCCATCTTATTGTCCACTGTAACCCCCAGGTCCTTTTCTGCAGAGCTGCTGCTTAGCCATTTGGTCTCAAGCCCATACCGGTGCATGAGATTGTTTCATCCTAAGTGCAGGACTTTGCACTTGTCTTTGTTGAACCTCATGAGATTTCTTTTGGCCCAATCCTCCAATTTGTCTAGGTCACTCTGAATCCTAGCCCTACCCTCCAGCATGTCTACTACATCCCCCAGCTTTGTCTTCAGTTCAAATTGCTGAGGGTACAATCTATCCCCTTGTCATTTATATTTTTCTAGCACTTATACTTTATAACACCTTCCACTGAAATATCTCCAGGGGAGTTTTACACACATTAATTAAGCCTTACAGCAAGCCTGAGAGATGGGTAAGTATTATTATTAATTTCCCGTTACAGACCGAAGAAACAACTGATCTAAAACCAGTGACAGATCAAAAAGCAAAATATCCCGACTCCCAGTCCTATTCTGTAAGCCTCAAGAATATTGTTTGCTGCTTGGCATGAATGCAACTCATTAAAACAAAATAGAAGAAAACACATTAATTTGTCCTATGGGTAGAGGCAGTTAGCCATGTTACTCCAAAGTCAGGCAGAAGGCAAAACAGTCTCCAACTTGTCCCCTGCCCCGCTTTCTACCTATTAAACTTTCCCTTTTCCACTATATTGTATTTAAAATAGCCTCTAATAGCAGGTGCTTTCTCATCACAGCTGGCCCCAATCTGGGGAAACTAGTAAAGCAACAAAAACACTGGCTTGCATCCATAGATCCTTCTCAAGCAAATCCTGGGACGTCATTCTCCCATTGTACTCGGCCTTGGTGAGGCCACAGCTGGAGTACTGCATCCAGTTTTGGGCCCCACAATTCAAAAAGAATGTGGAGAAGCTTGAGAGAGTCCAGAGAAGAGCCACGTGCATGATCAGAGGGCAGGAAAACAGACCTTATGACGACAGGCAGAGAGCTATGGGGCTCTTTAGCCTGGAAAAGCGCAGGCTCAGGGGCGATGAGATGGCCACCTATAAGTTTATCAGGGGTGACCACCAGTATCTGGGGGAACGTTTGTTCACCAGAGCGCCCCAAGGGATGACAAGGTCAAATGGTTATAAACTACTGCAAGACTGTTTCAGGCTGAACATAAAGAAGAATTTCTTTACTGTCCGAGCCCCCAAGGATTGGAATAGCCTGACATCAGAGGTGGTTCAAGCACCTACATTGAACACCTTCAAGAGTAAATTGGATGCTTATCTTGCTGGGATCCTATGACCCCAGCTGACTTCCTGCCTTTGGGCAGGGGGCTGGACTTGATGATCTTCCGAAGTCCCTTCCAGCCCTATTGTTTATGAAATCTATGAAATGTAAAATTACAATTCTTTATATGTTTATGTTTTAGTGCCTCTACAAGGAAAAGTCAAATTAATCTTTACAAGCAAAACAAAAAGCAATAAGGGGGTTTGAAAGCAACAAGGCAAATGAATTGCACTGCAGCTGGCACTGCAGAGGATAAGGAATAACATAAAAATTACAGTTTTTCTTTAAATAAAAGTTGCTTTTTGGGGATGAATAGCCTCACTAAAAATAAAAAATTGGTACATTAGTCTAGGACAGTAGCACATTCATAGTGAAATGGCATCATTTACAGTGGGAGGATGTTGTGGAGGAAATTGTTTGGCAAACCTATTGAAGGATATAAACAGGCATTGTAAAATGAAGCGGATCAGCTGTGCTGAGATGTGTCCTAGCACAGCTAATCCATTTCATTGGACAAAACAGATATCATGCGTGTCCCACAAGGTCAGGCCTCTGCAACTCCCAAAAAACAGCTGGGACCCAGTCATGTGGGATAACACTCAGGACTTGCCTATGCAAACAGGAGAACCTCAGGTTTCCCTGCTAGCAAAGTATCACCTGAGGTTTCCCCATTCACAGAAGTGCACCCCAAGTCAAGGAGCAACAAGGTGATAGACACCTTGGGAACCCTCCACCAGAGGATTCCTGGGGTGCACCTCTGCAAACAGGGGAGTCCGGGCAGGTGCTCCTGGGGCCTCAGGGTTCTAATCCCGCATGCCCTGGGAACGTGTAGTCCCAGGAGTATCTGTTCTGGGTAGCTGGACAGCATGGGCAGCTCTGGGCTGGCCATACTCTCCTGCCTTAAAGGAAACAGACACCTACTGCAAAATAGAAGCCCAAATTCATACTACCTATGTCATGGCTGTGCGGGCCCTCTCCCGATCCCACCTGGGTCGCCATGTGCGAGTTCTCTCCCGATCCCATCCTCGTCGCCATGTGCGAGCCGGGGGCG
>NW_005841929.1:446237-450483 GCF_000455745.1 Alligator sinensis
GGGCGAAACCCCCCCAACCTTTTTATATGGCAAGAAAGCCAATCGCTAGCCGCCACGTGTGCACGTATTAGAATCGGCCAATAATGTGGCACGAATTAGAATACAAATGGCGGGAACTCTTTGCACTGAGCATTTCTTAGATGCAAAAGAAATGCACCGTGCAAAGAAAGCTACAAATCTGGCGGGAATACTCCGTTGCACCGGGGTTCTCCTCTGCAGCAGAAAACTCCACCGTGCAAAGAAGCTGCAATTTAGCGGGAAAATAATTTAGCAGTGCCGAAGCACACACAAACAAAAAATCACATCTTTGGGTTGTGACAATGGCAACAACATTTGGGCATTTGTGGTGTAACAAGGTTAACTTTTTTAAATGTCTTGCCTTTTGAGGGCTTGATGCTGCATTCACTGAGTCAAATGTACATCTTCCTTTGGTCTTGGCAGAGCAAAATTAAATGATGTAAGTGCTTATCTATGTTATGATATCTTAGGGTTTATTGCCGGGAGTTTGCATTTTGTTTTGGGGGCTTTTTATTTGTTTGTTTTTATTTTTCCATTTAATTTCTTGAGAGTTTTTTTTAAGAGATATATACAGGAAAAGAGTTCAGTTTAAAACTTTCAAGTTCTACTGGTTCAGTAAGAATTACAAAGGAACCTTCTACCATGTTCCATAAGACAGAACACTTGGCTTAGTTTTACCCTGAACCCAGTGATCCTCAGCCCAGGCCAACACAACCCAACAATCTTTCACAATCAAGCCTGAGAGAGAGCATGGAAGAAGTCTGAAATTTCAGACCCATTTGACACAGCCATAATTTTACCAAACAGTTCAATTCAGCCTCACTGAGTACATTTTATGCTTGTATTGCATCAAATAAAGGAGCAGTTATAGCTTTTCATTATAATTAGACTAAAACTGTCCCCTAGAATACATCCCCACAAAGCAACCATCTCAATTTATTCAGCTTCAAGTAGCAGAAAGATGCCAACTGTTATATTTATCGCACACTTTTTTGTTTCCAAGTAGTATACATACACCACCATGAATTAGATCAGCCTCTGTGCTATAAGCAGCAGTGATAGGAGAGGGAAATTTGTGAACTGCATCAATTTTAGACTTACTAATGACTCAAAATAATAAACTTGTATTACATACAATCAACAGAATATTTGCATAGTTAGTTTCCTCAACAATATTTAGCATGTTTCCAGATTTAGATTTTTTGTAAAAGTGAGGAGGAGCTGTAAAGCAAACATACTTAGCTGGAAGGTCTTGATACGTAACATTTAAGTAGATTTTTTGCTTTGTTTTGCAAAACAGGCTGTCCAGGGGTAGGGAGTTCAAGTGACAACAAAAACAATTTGGCAAAACCAGAGGTCCATTGTGCTGGCCATTCAGTCAAGTGACAGATAGGCCAGACATTTCCCCTGTTTTTATTAATGTGTCAATGGGTTTTGCACACACCACCACCCCAACACCATGCACCAGAAATCTAGATTTTTTTCTGTTTTGTGATTAGTCTTTATTCACTGTAGTTCTAGGAAGTAAAAGGAAATGTTCACCCTCTCCACTATCATGATAGTAGTATCTGACAAATGTACAAGCTGTCTTTTCAACCCTTTAATTCATCATAAAGAAGGTATGAAGTGTATTCATTGTTCCTTGCTTCACCAACTACATATGCAAGAAGAACCCTGCGCATCTTCCTGCAGAAATTGCCAGCAGTTAAGATACCAGCACAGTAAAAAAAGTTATAAATCTTTATCTTAAAACTTAATCTTAAATGATGTAAGTTATCCCATTGTCCACATGGTCACTCAGTACCAGAAGAAATGTTTTTACTTACAATCCTTGAGCTACAATGCAAGCCTTAATTTAAATAGTATATAGAAAAATGGGATATTGAATTTTCAAAGACTTTTATTAACTGTAATGAAAATACCTAAAAAAATGAAGACAGAGACCTTTAGGGCAAATGTCAATTCAAAAAGATTTTGGTAGCAAACAGGTAACTAGAAAATGATTGATTACTATCTAATTTTGTTCTTTCCTTATATAAACTTCATTCTCTTCTAAGCACATTAGTTTGTGTGTTGAAGCATGGATTCAAAAATACATTCTTTGAGCAGCTTCTCAAACAATGGAAAACAGCAAGTTACCCAAAAAGAACATGTTACCTTGTGGCAGCAGAAGGAGAACTGGACTCTAATTACAACAGAGAAATATTCTAACCCAGTTGTAGCATCAGTTCTGGTAAATCAGTTTTAAAAGCTAGTTAGAATTGTAGTGCATACCTATACACAGGTGGCATTTGATTTCAGCTCAATTGGGCGGGGTGGCGAAGGAACTGAAAGCAAATTAGAAAATTTTCCCAGGGTAAACAAGCTCTTAAAGTCCTAGAATATACTTGCGGCTCTGTCAATGGCTTATCTGTGAGTTTAGGAAAGCACCTTAACCATTTTGTACATCTCTATAATCTTTTGCAGAAATAATGCTTATCTTCATTGAAGAGAACTTTGAGGTCTTAAAAAGCATTTGGACCACATGGAATGAAAGATGCAGTATCAGTGTGTGACCGTCTCGCTTTGAAAATCCGTTCACGCACCGCCTTGGCACGGGCGCCTGGTGATGGACACATAGAGGTTTCATGTAACCTCTGGTAGGGACCTCATTCTCTCCAGGGAGTACCCCAAAACTCACCTGCCACGTCTTTAAATGTAACCTCAGTGGTGAGGTCTCTTGTTGGAGGTCCCTCTGGATCGGTCATTCTTCCTGATGGATATTCACAGGGCTCCACCTCTCCTGCACCCCTTCCATATGCCAGCTTAGACAGGCTGCCTGATGTCAATGCGGCTTGCCCTCCGGTCTTGATGGTCTTTGCTCATCACACTTTCTTGGGTATCTGGTCCTATTTTCTTCCACCTAACGGACTTTGGGTTAGTAGGATGTTCACCACTCATGCAGCTCTTCTTCTCATGCTCAACGCTGTTGATGACTGATTCCTGTGAGCAGCCCTTGTGGCTCATTTTTGTCCTCTGGACCTCATGACTCCAGATTACTGCTCAAAGCAAGAGTAAGAAGAAAATGAAATGAAAAAAATTACACAGTGTAATATACCAGTAAGAGAACACAAAAGAAAAAGGACACAACAAAATAAAAAAGAGGGCAGGTAGAAAAGAGGGAGATCAGGATACACAGTCCTTCTCCTCTCCCTGTCCTGGAGCCAGTGCCTGGCTGAGTCCCCCAGTGCTGCTCCCCTCTCCATCTCTGGTGGGAGCTCCCTTTGCTCCTCTCCCAGTCAGCTCCCCTCCTCCCATCCTTTGCAGCTGGAGCCCAGGGTGTGGAGCTGCCTTCTCTGCTGCTTTCACTGCTCGTTCCTGGATGAGGCTTTCTCCGGCAATCTGGTGCTCCCCATGAGGGCTTTGGGCAGCCACTGCTGCCCGGATCATTCCTCCCCAATCAGGATCTCTTTCAACTTGCTGACACTGCTTGCCACCAGCATAGAGAGCCACCGCAGGCTCTGCTGCCACTCCCGCTCATGCCGGCTTTTAATTCAGCTGGCCAGCATGCATCCATGACGTGACCTCCCGGCTTTAGCTGTATATGAGTGCGGCTGATGAACTGCGCGGGCTTTTCTCCTTGGCGTTGTTCTGCCAGCATCAGGCAACCTGAGATAGGCAAGTAATTTCTGATTTTGGGGTCTCTCCTCCCGGTTTGTACCGCCCCCGTGCTTGTGTGCCTGGGGCACAGTGCAAAGTTGTGGTAGTGGGAATAGAAATGCTTTTGGTACAAAGACCACAATGAGAAGTACCTTGCAAATATTCCAAGAATCTCAAGAACACACTGCATTAAAGTCAGTCTTCTTTATTGCCCCGAAATATTGTGATTTAAAATTAAAGCACTAGTACCAAATAACCATTTGGACTAGACCTGTGACACCTCCCATTCTTCAGCTTCAGTGTTTCCCCAGAAGAACACATATCCACATTCAAAGTGAAAAACAGGACCAGAATTACAACTTCAGCTTCTGCTCCAGGTTGGGTTACACCAGGGATGGGCAAAATATGGCCTGCAGGGCCCGCCAGGCCATTCTATCTGGCCCATGGGGCACCTAAAAATTTTAGAAAATAAATATTTATCTGCTTCTAGCTGCCAGTCAAAGTTGACAAAGTCAGAGGCAGTAGGACCCACGAGAAGCCAGCAGGAGTCAGGAGAAAAGCCAGTCCAGCCCCACCCCACCCGACCCCA
>NW_005841929.1:450599-463293 GCF_000455745.1 Alligator sinensis
TCCACACCCCCTCACACACCCCAGCCATGCTTCCCCCACAAACCCCATAATCCCCCATGCCCCACTTATACAGGCAGTCCTCGACTTACAACGTTTCAAGTTACAACATTTCACACTTACAATGTGTATAAATTGACACCCTGTTTCAACTTTCTGACATCAGTTTTACAATGCTTGATCCAACATCACGCCATGCCAGTGAACCAGTTTGCTGTGTCGCCTATGTCCCTGGAGAACATCTGTCCAAACTTCCTTTGACACTGCCTTTAAGAAAGCAGACAAGACTCCAGAAAAACCTGCAGCCAAGACTCCTGAGAAGACACCAGCCAAGAAACCTTCAAAAAGTCCAGCAGAGTCACCTCAAAGAATTCTTTCCAAATCAATATGATTACTATTTACAATATTTACATTAATGTAGGTATATTACTCATCTATAATTGACTGAGTACAAAATTCTGGGTTATTTTTCATGAAAATAGGGTATTGGGCCTTGGTTCAGGAACCAATCCCCCATTTATAACATTGTTTCCTATGGGAAAATCAGTTCCAAGTTACATTTCAACTTAAGACATGGTTTTCAGGAACCAATTGTTTTGTAAGTCCAAGGACTGCCTGTACACACACATACCCACATATTCCCTCACCCCACACACCTATCCACCCCCACACACACACCCTCCTCCGCATACCCACACACCCACAGCCTCCCACAAACCTATTCCCACCCCCACAGTTTACAAGAGTAAGACTTCATTTTAAAGCTATCACTTCTATGTACACTACACAAACACATGTAAATCAGGACAAAAATATTTTTTAATCAAATTAATAAACATTGTAGATGTTTGCTTTTTAGAATATAATTTGGTATTTTATGGCAAAACTCCTTGCTAAAAGACATATTTCTGGGGGCAAAGGGAGGAGCTTCTGGTGCCAAAGGTCAGGGGTTAGGGGATGGGACGTCCAGTCCCAAGATGGCAATCAGGAGGCAGGGCATCTGGCAAGGGGCGGTGCTACCTGTGTGGCCCTCGACAGCTTGCCAAAACTCAGTAAGTGGCCCTCTGCTCAAAATAATTGCCTGCCCCTGGGTTACACAGTGTTGCCAGGCTTTGCTACTTGTCTCAACATTTGGGTTTTTTTCTTGAAACCCCAGCTCTTGAAGGTAACTTTGGGCACATCTTCACAAGACACTGACTGCGCAGTAGCTGAAAAGTGTTTAATAGCACGTCACAGCACAAACAGTACTAATACACTACTGTGCAGTATTTTTAGCTTCTTCGCAGTAATGTCTTTTAGATGATGCTCGCTAGCACTACTGCACCAGCACTGTAATTCCAGTTACTGTGTATTTATTTAGTACCTGCTAATATAACTACTAAATAAATGTGCAGTAGTAACTGCACAGTAGTTTCTCATGTAGATGTGCCCTGTGAGAATCTCAGTTCTTGTTTGAATATGGACTTTTCAGCCCTCAGTTGAAAAGAAATGCTTGAAAATGTGACCCAACAGCATTCCAAAATGCTCAAAAAGTGAAAGGTACTTTTGTAAACAAACCTCATCATTTGTGGGGGCCTGACTCAATACTAGAATGTTTAGTGTTGCCAATACTGGATGAGTTGACAGATCAAAGCTTCCTCTCAAAATGGACACATCTGAACACCAGGTCTAGATTCAGATAGTTTTTTATTCAAGTCTGGAAGTAACTGAATCCATAACACTGTTACATTCTTCAGCCCCCAGCTAAAATCTGATCCTTGGTCCAAACAATTATGCCTCTTATCATGCCACATCTGTAAGGAAAGAGGTGAAATTTTGCATGGGGAGCCCAAGATCATAATTCTGGACTCCCAGTGCACCAGCCAGTTGGGCTGGGCTGACACCCTGTAGGCTGGCCAGAGCTGGAGATCAGAGGCTCCTGGCAGAGGGAAACAAAGGGCATGGAGGGGCTCAGATCCCTGATGGCCAGCAACCCTGCCAGAGCTGCTATGCACAACATTTGAAGTCTCCAGCAAGGAAAACCCTTTGCCCACCCTCCTCCCCTGCAGCCTTGGGCCAGGGCCAATAATCAGCCAATTGTCAGCCCTGGTCACACATTACATTTGGCACCATGCAAATCAACCATTGAAATGTTCTCCCTTATATGTGGAATGTTCTTATAGCTTGTCTGCAAATTTATGGCATCTTAAATCAGGTGCATGTGTAGCACCCTTGCTATTTATGCTGTGATTAACACATTAATTGCAATATAAATGTGCCATGTACTGGGTCCTTAGAGAAATGAGAGCCATCTCTAGCAAAGAACAAAAACCCTGTTACAGGTGAGCAAGCTATATCTCAAACCGTATATCCGTTCTGAGTTAAATGGGTACAGTCATTATTTAAGAGTAAAACACAAATGTTCTAAATCCACATGAAGATGACCAAAATAAACCAGAGATCTCATTACCACTTTGTATCATAATATTCACGCCAATCTAAGTACTCCTGTCTTTCAGTAATGATATCACTTGACCAGTCCAGTAGCACCTCTTTAATTGTGCAGCAAAAAGAGAAGCAATCTACCAGATCATTAACTGTTACATGTCTTCACTTGCTGTAGACCAAAAGTAAGCAAAATATGGCCTGTGAACTAGATCTGGTGTGAGGCGCAGCTTGGGCCATGGCGCATGCAGTGGGTCCCGCTGCCCATGGGTGCACAGTGGGGCTGGGGCGGCATGGTGGCTGGACTCCATTTCCTGGCAGCCCTGGCTACAGCAGCTCCTTCCAGCTGCTGCTGCTACACCCAGCCCTGCTGCCCAGGCACCCTGGCCTCCCTGCAATAACCACCGGGGCCAGGACCTGAGTGGGCAAGGCACGCAGCCAAGTGGCTGGGCTGGGACTGCAAGCCAGCAGGGAGTGGTATCCAGGAGCGAGATGGGCAGGTGAGGCTGGAGAGACCCTAGGATCTTGAGGGGGGGTGATCACACAGGGCCGGACAGAGCCACGATCCGCTGCCTGCATGCCTCCATGATGGGCATGGGTTCTGCAGGTAAGAGTGTGCAGAGAGCAGATCACGGCTCTGCCCCAACCCATGACCATCACAGAGGCACGCTGTCACTGCCCCATGATCCTGGGGTCTCCATGGAGACCGGCCAAGACCCATGAAGACAGTGTCCTCAGCCAGGCGGATGGGATGGGGCTGCAGGCCAGCAGGGAGTGGCATCTGGCAGTGAGACAGGTGGGTGAGGCCAGGCAGACCCTGGGATCTTGGGGCAGTGACACTGTGGGCCCGGGGAAGAGCCACAATCTGCTCCCTACACACCCCTGCCTGAGGAATTGGTGCCTGTCATAAGGGTATGCAGGTAGATCGTGGCTCTGCTCTGGGCCCAGCCCCGTGCTGTCACAGCCCTGTGACTCCACATTATGATCCTGGCCTCTCCCACCCATCCCACTCCTGGACACCATTCCCCACCTGCCAACAGCCCCATCCCACATAGGGAGTTTTCATGAGTTGTTGCCTGGAGGGGGGAGGTGCTGACCTGGCCGGCAACAGCTCAGCAGAACTCCCTTATGTGGGCGGCTGGCAGGCCCAAATACATTGCCCACCCCTGTTGTAGATAGTGAGGGCTGGGTTTGAGATCGCTAGCTATCCATCAGGACTAAATACCAGTAGCATAACACAATCACACTGAGGTAAGTGTATTCTTATCAAGATGTAGAGCTATCCAGAAATTAAAGTAATTAAAGTGTCCATTCAAAGCAGTTTTTTGTGAAGCCTGCTCAGATCTTCTCTCTTGCTTTCCAGTCCAAGACAGTCAGCTCTTCTTATGCAAACCATATGGTGGTTGCCAGGACTCTGTTTATGCAGATGCAGAGCAATTCCTTTTCTCATTTAGCCAATGCCACAGCAAATAACCCTCTTAATTAACTTCAGTTTCTTTTCCAGAACAAGGTTTACTTGAGTTCATACGGGAAGGAAGAAAACCAGGACACAGAAAGCAGTTTGAACACTGAACACATCCCTCTAATCCCCTATGCAATTTTATGTTATGCCTCCAAAAAAAAATCTCTCCCTCCCTCTATCCCCAAAGACAGGAAACAAGAATGCAATCACACAAGCTGAGGTGGGTGCCCAACCAATGCACACCCAACACAAAGGTCATTGGATGCAATACTGCTGAATCAATGTGTAACAGTATCATAGTTGCCAAGGGTTGTAGCGTTCTCCAATGGTGTTTTTGTTACACCAAGCGCTAGTTAATGAGCCCTTGTGCTTTCCATTCCAAAGTTCCTCCTGTCATTCTGAACCATCTGAGATAGTATCCTTCAGCTTCAGGGGGTTTGATTAAGCCTAAAAGCTAAGCTCTTATCCATACTGGCTGGAAAACTGATATATATTTTTCATTATATGAGGAATACTTTCAAATGACCTTGACAAAAATTTTAAGGAGTTCTCATTTTTAAAAAGTGATGCCTTTAGTTAAATTCTTCTGTCCATCACAACTATATCAACCCTTTCTAACACAAATTTCATCTCCCAAAAACCAATGCCCTACAGTTTATACTAATAGTTTCCAACCTTGGGGTTGTGACCCCATTTGGGGTTGCAATGATAGAAAGTGGGGTCATGGAAACAATGGAAGGGGCAGATGAGATTTGGGGCTCAGTGCCACCACCAGGAGCCCCACACCAGGTGCACCACCATGGTGAGGCACCCCCTGACCACCTGGCAGCAATGAGAGGCACAACTCCATGCTGCTGCCAGGGGGTAGAGGGCCCCTCACCATGGTGGTGTGACGGGCATGTGGCTCCTAGTGGTGGCACCAAGCCTCCCTGGCCTCCCACAATGGGTCCTACCCGCTGGCCTGCAGAAGTCCTGGGGGCAGGGCAGCAGGGTGAAGACCCCCAAATCCACAGCAGGCACCCTGCAGTCACCTGCCATGGGCTCCACTCTGGCTGTGCCACCCACAGGGCAGTGGGAAGGGGGAATTGGGCTCCATGCTCCGCTTTGGCCACAACAACTACTGCCTCCCACAAGTGGCATCTGGAGCTCAGGCACTGATGGGGAGGCAAGAGGCTGTGGCCCTGTCCCTAGTCCTGGCAGCTGGAGGCCCTCTCCAGCAGGGCTGGGGGGCTGTAGATTAGGAGTGAGGGGCCATGCTGAGGAAATTAGGTCATAAATGGGGTCATGCTGAGAAAAAGGTTAGGAAGCACTGGCTTACCCTATCCCTTTTCTCTTCCCCATGCAATAGCCTGTGTGCATACTAATGGACTTGATCTATTTCCTCAGGATAACTGCCTTAACTTCAATACCTCCTCTCTCTCTCTCTCTCTCTCTCTCTCTCTCTCTCTTTCTTTCACCCTACCTGATATGACCAGAGGTGGCTCTGAGACTTAAGATCAGCACCTGGAAGAGGTGTCAGGCTGTGTGTGAGGAAAAGGAAATGGCAGCTATGGAACAAAAGCAGCAATTGATTAGAAGAGAAATCATTCCTGCCTTTCTCAAGTAATTTGTCCTAAAGTTTCAAGAAGGGCCATAGAATTGAAGGGAGGTGATTGGTTTTCAGAGTTTCTTCTGTTTGCCAAAGAGGGCAATTTGTATTTTAAATAGGCCTTTAGGGAAAAAGTATACCACATTAGTGGCTGAGGATACTGTAGAAAATTTCCTACTGTACTGCACTCAGACTCTGGATCCCACATGCTTCCCTTACTAGCTGCCCTGACCTAACACTTGACCTTTATCCTCCCTCTCAGGACACAGACAGAAGTTATACTTGTTGCATGATCAGCCCCTTGAAAGTGCTCTACAGCAGCTCCTTGGCTGGATTGGCTCCAAAGCAGAGGTAGATCCTCCACTCTCCCAACCCAACAGCGAATGTCTGTTGGGTCAGAAGGGTCAATCTGACTCATGACGCTTTACGTAAAGCACCACGAGTTAGACCAGGGAGCTGCATATCTGTCAACGCCCTAAGTGTCAACCACCAAGTGATTCAAACTGTCCCCCAGCACCTTTTAAAAAGGCCAGAAAAGATTTGTACAAAAAATCATGTCAATTAAACTAGAAGACCAATCCTTTTTCTGTAAATATATGGAAGTTTTTTGCACTATTCATCTTTTTTTACCATTCTGGAAAAAATCCATTAAGATTTTAAGGTTGCTGAAAATAGCAATATAGTTTTTTGTGTAAATAGCATAAGCAAAGATCATTGAATGAAAAATCCTAGCTTCTAGTAGTGTGTTATGGAGTTGGAGGTTTATTTATTACCCTACTTAGACAATTAAAGAAACCTGTTTTAGGATCATTGCTTATTTTGATCTAGCTTTCTCATGTCTAACCTACTGTAATCTTGACTTTACAAACAGTGTTGGATACCCCGGGTTTCAATTAACATCAAATATCAAAACAAGCACAGCAGAATATTTTCTAAAAACCAACAAAAAAATCCTTATGGCCATTTTAAATGTTATTAACATTTACTTGCTTTAAAAAATTGCAAACTATATTAGACAGAATTCATTATGCAAAAGGATAGCTAGCATTTATAATGGGGCTCTAATTAAAGTGCATCACCACCCCCCTCCTCCTGGAGCATGTCTATAAATGGAAAGGTTTCTAAATTAGACTCTAGACACAGCCAATGTGACCACATTGGGTGACCCTATGGTAAGTTTCTAATCTAGGTCATCCTAAATTTACCATTTTGTCTGGTGCTTTCAAACTCCTTTGCATAGGACTGGCTTTAAGATGTTGGGAAGGCTCAGAGGAGTTTGGGAAGATTCCCAAATTTGACTAACCAATTCAAAACCAAGAAGACCTTTCAAGGAAAAGACCACCAGTCATTGCTGCTTTAAGAAGAGTGGGACTCAGATGTAAATACATAAACTGTACATAGTGGTCAACAAAAGTTTAAGGAACAGTTCCCCAGTTAATTTGAAGGCAGGACAACGACTAGCAACATTTGTATATTAAGTAAACTTGTCTGGGTGTACCACTGACCAACTGAGTTTCATAGATGCTGTGCTGCTAATATGGATTTCTATTAAGCTCAGGTTGTAGGGACCAATGGTTTTTCAAAGGAAAATCTAATTTCTACCAATATCATGGCTGTGAAACTCCAAACAACCACACAGGGCAGGTCAAAGAGGCGGGGAAATCCACATCCCAGGAAGGCCTCTTTTCTGAGCAAGCCAACCAAAAACTTAGCATAAGAGAATATTTTATTTAAGTTAACTTCTGACATCCTGAATTTTTCTGTACCAGGCCTCAGGTAAGGACAGCATCCTGAGACCACATTTATTGATAGGACAGGGTTACCCACCAAATCAACAGGAGACATAACATGCTTGTTCACTCTGCTGTGCCCCTCCCTTGCGTCAATATAGCTGATCCCCAAACACTCTGCAGAGGTCAGTGCAACACCCTGAAATGGCTCCTCCGGTTTTAAAACCCTCACCTGCAGATTCTCAGAAGGCTCATATATTACCTACAGATTACCTAACATGTGTCAATGAAGTTATTAGGCAACTGGTGGCACAAGAGTAGCTAAAGGAACAGAAGCACATAGATGAGAGTGTCTCATCACTTTTATGTCAAACAAAGAGCATATCAAAGACTAACTGCTGGTTCAATGATATTGGATGCCCATATAGATATGGCAGCAGCAGATTTCCTCTGATAACTGGCTAGAGCAACAGTGTTTCTGAGCAGCAGGCCAAAATAACCCAGCTCAGGTTCTAGGTGGGCCAGTGCTTCCAACCCATCCACTGCCACCACCACTTCTCACCCCCAACCCAGCCCTACCACTGAAAGGCTGCCGAAACCCCCCAGCTCAATAGACTGTATCCAATGGCTCCACAGGCTGGATCTAGCCTATAGGCCATAGGTTGCCAACCTGTGTGTCACAAAGCCACCAAGACACTCAAGAGGATGCTCTGGCTCTCCTGATGATAGGTGAGGGGGAGGCTGTGTACAATGTTCTGGAGGGAGTGACAGTGAGGAGAGGTGGATGGGAGGTCCCCTATGGAGGGAGCTAGCTGGGACTGATGGGAGGCTGACCTCAGGAGATTTTCACAGAAATTTTATGGGGGCTCAGTGGTAGTCCAAAAGTACAGTAAAGGTTTTGTCAGTTTTGTTTTACCATATTCTGTTGTCAAAGCATGTGATCACTTTTTTTTTCTGTGTAATAAAACCTTTTGTTTTTTTCTGTTGCTCAACTGAAGTGCCTAAGGTAAATTGTGATTTCTGGGCAAGTTAACCTGGGCAAACCCATTTAGCAGGTGGAGGACCAGTAACCTTACATAAACCCAGGGTATATTTCCAGGAGCACCTACTGGCTAGAAGATTCTTCCAGTCCTATCGAATGTAGGTCAGTGCTGTGACCCATGCCTTTGCAATCTTCATATTCTATTATTGTACTTAAAATAAAGCCTTAAAAACCCTCTTGTTTGAATATGCAGCAGTTTCCTTGCTCAGCAACACATGCCACTGAACACACTGCCCCAGGGCTCCCCTCTTTGCTCTGACTGCCCACTGAACACACAGTTCAGTTCAGCATCTGTCCTCATATTCAAAGTTTTCCAAGGGATTGGCCCAGGTTATCAGAGAAATCAGGTCTCTCAAGACAACTACAGTTGATTAGGAGTGAAACTCTTTATCAACCTGGGGTTTCACAGGTACTCAGGTTATTCCTGCAAGTGTTCAGACCACAGGCCTTGCCACTTTTGGAAGTAAATGGATACCTTCATTCCTTCTGCATAGCTGCCTTTTAGGATGTCCTTCAAACACACAAATACACCTGCCCACACATTTGGGAAAAAAACTTTTAAAGATACCCTGTAATTATTTTTTTTGCTACTACTAGCTGTGAAAGCAATTAAGAGGAGAGAGAGAGAGAGATTTTTTACTGCTATATCTAAGAACATACCAGAAGTGCTTTCATGCTAAGCTGGAGGGACAGGAGGACCTAGACACGTACCTTTATTTCTGGGTGGGTCACTAACTGTAGAAAATTTAAGGATTTCTTTTCAAAGTGCCATTTCATGTTTAACCTCATTTTCAATATTCAGTGTTTAATCTTTTACTCATATCCCAAAAGGGAGGAGAAGACAAGTACTTTAAATAAAGGACTTTAAAAGGAGAGATGAGAAAGACAGTTATACAGGGCCTGGGACATTTTAGAGCTAAAATGCTGACTGTTATCTTGGGTGGTTCTCAAATAGTACTTACGCAAGCTGGGAACTGGCTCACGACTGCCAGTACTCCTTTAACTTCTGACCTTTCCTGGACGTCAGATGGGAATGATTTTTAGTCTATCCGGTCTGGACTGAATTTGATCCTGAGCACTAGGACTGAAAAAATAAGTTTATTCCCTTAAAAGCTCTACATACTGCATGCTTAAAATTTAATGCTCAGCCCTTAGAGCTATATTCCTAGCTCAGAGCTGGTAAGAACCAACATGTTTTCTCTTTAATCCTTTCCAAAGACACATTCCATAAATCGTTAGCACCCTTGCCAACCACTCAGTCTCTTAGCAAGCCCACATACCAGCTTTAAAGTAAGCCCCTCTAAAACCAATGCAACAGTCCTGTGGGTTAAGTTTATATTATTTCCAGATTCATGTAGCTGCAGGCTTCTTTTTAAAGTTGCAAATGATAAGTCATCTCTTTGTTGCCAGTACTTTTTTTTCTTTGTTTAAACATTGTTCACGGATGCATTTAGTGAAAAACAGACTGCACTAGCTGTACATGCTGTAGTGACAGCAGTACAGTATGCATTTTCAGGAAAAAAAATCCTTTCTTCGACAAGTCAGTCCATTAATAACTCCAACATAAATACTGCTGCTTAGAAACAAATGCAAGCACAGGGATACACACAATCTGTTACATTTGCACAGCAATTTTCATTTCAAAGGATACCAAGGATACACGATAGTTAAAGCTCACTCATGAGCTGGCCTATTACACCATGTAGGAGTGTGAGAAATCTCCTTATTCCCTTATGCAAGCTACGGCAGAGAAGAACAAGTGCCAGTACCCCACCTTCTGAGCAGGTGGGCAGCAGCAGGGATTGAATGGAGCAACAACTGCTACCTTATCAAATCCCTAATACAGTTGAAATAGCGTGATACTGAAAACAGAGACTGAACTGTGACAGTAGTTCCTTACTCTTGGCACGCTGCCCAGTGCCAGTCTGCCTGCAAGAGATTATTTCACCCACCATTAAAATGCTACCACCTCATGGAGACAGCATGGTAGCTGTCAACAGCATGGTGCAGCAACAAGCAACTGTTTAGAAAATTAAAGATGTTACCCAGAAGGAAATATTCTAGAAGTTTTAGCCCCTTCGAGCCTTAAAAATAATAAACTAGGGCTGCATGAATACTTTAGCTAAGTTAAACTGCAAAAGTATTTATTAGGAAGAGGTTTGCTGAACACATAATTTGACCCCAGAAACTCTTCTCAATCTAAATTTTGACATTCCCATGTCTGATCTTTAATGCTCAAGTTGGTGCTTAAACATACCTTAGTAACCCAGACAAAAACTGAACAACTCTAAATTTATCTGCTTCTGATCACTGGGAAGTATCAGGGGTGAGATATTACATTTCAAGGAAAGGACTGAACAGGCAATATATAAACAGTAAACAAGTTATTTCATTCCCAAAAGGGCACAATATCCCCAACTGCACAGGGCAAATAACACACAGGAGGAAAAAAAAACTCTTACATTCAAAATGTGTTGGTGAGAAGAGTGTTTTGCAAGATACACAATACACAGGGGCAATACAATAAAACTGAAAAGGAAATTAGCAGAAAAAATGACAGGCAATGCCATAAAAGGGAAGTGCATAACAAGCGTGAACTGTTGAAGTAAAAATGTTTAAATGGAACAGAACACTTCATGACCACACTCTAAACTCACCACATTGTAACAAACACTTGAAAGTCTCTCCTTTAAGAAACGCTTGCGCGCTTATTTAGCAATACAATCTTCCCTGAGTTGTCCTCCAGGTATCCCAGTGTGCATTTCTCTCCCTCCCCCACCCCCCCCCAAGGGTGGGACAGTCTATGACTGCTAGGCTCCACTGCTCCAGCTGGTTCACAGACCAAACCCCTCCCCTAGACAGTCCAGCCCCTCTCCACAGCCCCAGGGGTGTGCAGCTGTTAACCACCTCGACCCTGAGCACGCAGAGGGAAATCCACCTGCCAGTGCCCTGTGGGGCACATCAAAGCCAGCACCTGCAGCTCCATGCCTGGGGCTGCAGGCACAGGGCACTAAAGTGCAGCAGGGTGCAGGGGAATCAGGGGAAAGTTTACCTGCCCCTCCGTGGCACTTCAGAGCCTCATGCCTGCAGACCCAGTGGGTACTGGGTTCAGCTGCTCTAGGGGAAGAGGGGGAAGCTCCCCCCTGATTTAGAGACCTGGCCATGATGGCAGGGCCTCCCATAGCCAGAGTCCCAGCCGTGTCCTGGGAACTCCACCAATGCAGCCAGGGCTGGGGCTGTGGCCACAGTGGTGGGAATTCCCATGATAACAAACACAGCAGCTGCCACCAGCCCTCCCCCTGCCACAATCAGAGACTAGCCTGACCTGGCCTTCACTGGGAACAGAGCCCCCAGACCCCACACAGCAGCACCTAACCCTACCTTGCCAGCACCCACTCCACAAGCACCCTGTCTGTGCTGGAACTGAGTCCCTCCAGAGGGTTAAGGATCCACTGGGCTGGTAGAGGGGAAGTTGATGGGCTTAACAAGACAGGACACCTTCTATAGGTCTGCTGTCTAATAGCCTGGGAGTAGAGAGGGAGTGTTATGAGGTGAGGAGATAGTCCCCTGGGGCCACCAACTAATCAACCCTAACCTGTTCCCTGGGCTGCTGTCACCTATTTCCAGGCAGACTGTGCAGCATGCAAAGCATACAAGGGATGCATGCACTAGGACCTCCTGGTTGGGTACCATTGGCACTGCAGTCTGGCTGTGGAACAGGCAGCTAACAACCTGAATGCCTGTACACAGTTTTATCAGTAGGGTTTTCAACCACCTAAACTGAACTGCTTATTTCCACCTGTTCATCTGAATGCTTGCCCACTGACACTTTAAATAGGTTCATTTTGAATTGGGAATTTGAAACACAACTGCGGAAAACACCGACTCAAACCACTGCAAAGTGACACTGTCGCAGAGCACCTCGGTGCTCTGCTCCTAGGGAGTAGAAACTGCCAGGCAGAGAGAGCCCTGGCAGGCCCAGATGAGGGTTGCCAGGGTAACGGGCACAGCTGCGGGTTGCCGGGGCAACTAAGGAGAGCCAGCTGCCTGTAGGAGGCAGGGCCTGGCCCTTATAAAGCCCAGGGCTGAGACCAGGCTGGCAGTCCCCTGCCAGCAACCAGAGAGGCAGGAGCTCCCTTGGCCGAGATATGGGTAGAAGCCTGACTTGCAAGTACAGCTCACTATAGCCCTGAGAGGATTGGGCACTATGGTTTAGCCAGGAGGCTTTAGGTTTGCGTTGCAGCCAGGAGGCTCTAGTTTATGTTTGGCTTACATATTAGACCGGAGGCTTGGGTGAGGCTGTAGGGGTTGGAGGAGGCCTCATAGGGACCCCAGAGGTGTGGGGCCCCTGAGCGCAACCAGTGGGTTGTGGGCGGGGAACAGGCCCCGGGTTGTATGCGGGGTACATAGACCCCAGCCCCAGAGGGGGCATGACGAGCCCCAGAAGAGGG
>NW_005841929.1:464054-498772 GCF_000455745.1 Alligator sinensis
ATGGCGGGTGAGAACTAGAGGGTGCCTTGGGCCGGGCTTGACACGGAGCGAGGGACTTCGAGGAGATTACGGCCCTCCTGATGGACCCCGCCGTGACAGACACCACTAAGCTACTCTCAAATTTGGGTACCACAGGACCAGATCAACTCTAACTCATGCCAGTTTTACACTGGTGAGGCTTTCAGCCTTCAGTGGAGCATCTTATGATTTATACAGAGCAGAGTCTAGACTTATAACTGTAAGTCTACATCTCTAGCTAAAGTAAAGCAGTGTCATTCAGCTAAAACAATGTCTTCATTGCTGCTGTGTAGCTGTATAAGCAAACCTATCCTTTGAAACAGGGAGGAATTGGTGCTGACAACTCAGAACAGAACTTGGAGACCTGACAGCTTCTTTCAGTAGATTGTGCTTGGCTTTTTGTGGATAAACTCTATACACAAGCTCAGCTGCCAGCCTATAGGTCCATGTTCTGACCATGAAACAGTTACACATACATGATTTTTATTTTAACAAGCCAGTCAACTGTATAATGAAACTTGTGGATAAATCGGAACCTTAGAACAAGAAGATTCCAGGTGAAAACAGAGGAATTTGTGCACATTGAAAAACAGTTACAGCAGCAAAATACTAAAAATCTGTTTTCTAGTTTCCTGAATTCTGTCAAAACTGGTATTTACCCATCTTTTTACCCCAGAACAAAGCAGTGACAGCCAACGCCAGGCAAAAGAAGCTATGCCAGGGTAGTGGCCAGTATCCTGGAAGTACAAAAGGAAAGAATGAAAGCACATTTACTTGTTATGTAATATTCTTCAAGGCCCTGATTCAGCAAAGTACTTAAGTGCATTCTTAGGCACTTTGTGGCACCTTTTAAAGAGCCACATACTTGCTTCCTCCAAGGATCTACTAGACTAGTCTGACACCAGACACCCTAGGGTAAAGGAAGAAGCTGCATAGTCTTCTGCATGGAAATAAGCATACATGAAAAAGCCTTATGAAACTAAAGCTCCCCACTCCCAGTGCCTGAAGCTGAGCACTGGAACGCGTTCTGGATAAGCTGCTAGCTGGAATAAAGCTATTCCCCTTTCATTTACCTTAAATGGTGCGTCTGACTCTTTATTTGGGGGATGTGCCTTAGTTACTTACTGAATGTTTATCTAAACGTTAATCATGTGATTAAAATAACCATGTTATAAATCTCAATAAATCAAGGGTCCTGATCCTGGTCTCTCACACACTGATGTAAATGCAGAGCTAAAAGGGATCAGAGCCTAGCCCAGGACATGCATTTATCTCTTGTACAAGTATGTCCATCAATCACACCTCAGTCTGCTCTTGTTAATAGATGCTGGACACAGAGTGCAAAAGCTGTCAGCCCGTAGGAAGGCTATATGAAATATTACTAAGCTACAATGGGTAGCAAAATCAGGAAGGAGGAGAGTATTGTAGCTAACATACTGTAGTAGGCCAGGGCTGAACTAGGTTCACAAGGCCCAAGCCTTCCACTGTAGAGACATCAGTGCAACTATGCACAGGTCACTGCCTAAAATGGGGAAAGTAATATACCCCCCACCACCACCTTCCACACACCCCTTCTCTATTCATAGGGAAGCCTCCTTGGCTCAGCACCAATGTATAAACTACATATATATACAACATGTACCATAATAGGGTCCTAGTCTCAGTTGGGGCTCGCTGGTGCCAGTGTAATAAAAATGCAAATATTCACACACAAAAATATAGAAAAGGCTCCCACAGAGGCACTGAATTCTATGGTTTGTACATTTAACAGTATACTTCATTGCCAACTGTATAAAGTAAAGATTGCTACATGGAGGATTAATGATAGCCCGCTTTAATTGTACTACATTTTGATCCAGCTTCTTCATTTTAGCTTGTATTTCAGCTTTTCTCTAGTGACATGACCCAACCTAAAAGAAAACTGTCAAGGCTGCTAGCCATTTTATAGCAAGGCAACAGGGCATGAACACCCACTGCCTTCTTTATTTAATTGGAATTCTCAAATGGATGGTTGGTTGTTTTTTAATGCATCTCCCTTCTACTGTTCCTAAAGTATTGTTCTGAGCACAATGAATTGGTGGAAGCAGAGGGAAGGGGTTGAGATGCTGAATGGAAATATTAACTGAGAGCTTTATAATAGCAACACATGACAGAGGGAACCAGGAGTTGCTTTTACAATCTACTGAGACAGACATTAAAATACATTAAATCTGTATCTCTTGTATTTATTTTGCACAGGCAAGAACACTACATTTATCCCATCCAGTACATTTGACCTTCTCTCTCTCTCACACACACACACACACACACACACACATTTTGCCCAATTCTCACTTAATGCTTACCGATAATAGGCAATACAAAATGTGCTTTTCGTCTCCTCACAGTTTTCAAAGGACAGAGATTTCTATTAATTGTTACTATGCTTAGGATTCCCAAGAGTAAACCAAAAACTCATTGGGCCAAGCACTCCATCAATTTGAAATAATAACAACAACAATCTACCCCCCACCATCTAAAAGACTTGCAGCATGTAGCAAGAGAACAAGAACTGAAATCAAAGCCATCACCTATATATCATACTGCTGCATACAAATACCTCCCAGACCGCTAGGAACACAAGAAAATATACATTACCTTTTCTAACCAAGTTGCATGTGTGCAGTAAGCACAGTGGATGCGACACTGAGAATGACTGTGGCCATCACCGGGAAGCCTAGAGCATCAAGTAATTTATATATGCTACAGTGGTCTGGCCAGCTCTGCAATGTTAAATAACCAGCGAGTCCAGCCACTTAAAGCAAGCAACACTGTCCCACTACCTACAGTGTACTGGGGCTCTTACAAAGTATTTGTCTCAGAGTGCACTGCGCTAGGCTTTTAGATTATATAAACTAATCAAGAAACAAGGAGAAAGTTTAAAAAGGTGATGATTGTGGAGGAAAGCTGGACATAGCAAGCAGTTCTTCCCTTCTGCTAAAGAGGAACACTCAGTAGAACAGGGGCTGTCAGCCAACAGCCTACAAGCTGGATCTGGCCTGCAGAGCTATTTGATCCAGCCCACAGACCTGGGGCTTCAGCAGCAGTCAATAGTGGGGGCTTCAGCAGCAGGCACTCTCCCCCTGCCATCACCCACTGAAGAAGAAGCACCAGCTGTGGCAGCTCCTGCTATGCTACCAGAGAACAGAAGCAGTCAGGGCAGCTAGGGGCTAGCTAGCACCTTTTCCCCACCCATCTGCCTCTGACCCAAGCCAGATCATTGCAGCCTGGAAAAGGGTGCTGCTGCAATAGAAGATATACAGACTGAGAGTCCTCAGCAAAGGTCTTTCCTCCCTCTCTCCTTCATGCAGTCAGTTGGGATGAGCTCACATATGCACAGAAATGGGGTCATGTATGTAACAAGCCAAAACAAGGGCCTCTCAGCACATAACATCACCCCCTATGCAAGCTCAGTAAGGCTTGTTCCCATGGCAGCACCACCCACTGGTGATGAAACAGTTAAACATCTGCTGTATTTGGGACAATAAATCCATCCAGTCTCTCTCCATCTCCCCAAATTACAGGAACAAGCATGTTAAGCTCAGCAGTACTTTTGAACAGTTTTGCATTGCTAGAGAATACCAGTGACTCTCACATACACACATGGGCAGTTGTCTATTTGCAACTGACCTGAACTGTCCAAACAAAGCAGAGCCACTTCTTCCCTCAGGGAACACACATGTCAGGGTTTAACAAAAGGCATTTGGAAATAATCTAAGCACAAAAGACAGTCAGCTTCAAGCCACTGGCTCATCTAACACTACACACACCGTCTGGATCAGATCATTTTCCTCAGAACTGCGTTCCTTATTCAAACGCAAAACAAAACTGTTCACCTGACCAATTGCTTTTTTTGCCCCCTCTTGCAGAGACTACCATAAAATTCACTTACTTGCAGTAACTTTCCTCTCAACCTCAGCACTCTGCCCTTCATAAGACTCGTCTGATTCACCCATCAGCTCCCCACAGCTGAATCTAAAACTTGAAACAAGGCTGGAACTTAAAGGAGTAGAGATAGGCTCTAAAACCTTGCCTGCCCAGGGTGATCTACAGGCTAGGCCCTCATCAGGACACCATATTTCCTTCTTTTTAGAGCAGCTGCCTTTCTTGACCATTACCTCTACTAGCCTCTGGGATCTGTTGCAACCTCTGCCTCTTGACCTCTCCTTCCAAACCATTATTTCCCTTGTTCTGCAGATCACTCTGACACTCCCACAAACACTTCTCCCTGTGTTCTTCATTCCCCGGGGGACATGCCATCTTCCCACACATAGAGCACTCACACCATCTCTTCCTCCCCAGCACTTGTTTCCAGGCCAACCACCCCTTGAGTTAACACTGTGCCTAGATGTAGTCACACCTTGAGTATGGGATTCCCACATCCCAAACAGGGCCCAAAGACATCCTTTTCTTGCTGAGATTTATGGGCCTCCTGTGATTGGGCCTTGTCCTGGACTGCCTACAATAACTCCTACAACCTCTGTGGACCCTAAGGAAATCACAGGAGGACAGATTGGGTGCATCCCCATGAGCGTGCACATGCAGTTTGGAGCACCGCAAACTACACACACTACACACACATGTTGCTCTGCTAATTTGCAGTACAGCAGGGTGTTTTGGACATCAGGAGATCCAGCTTCCCCTACCCTGCCTGGGGCACTTTGCTGCATGCCAGAGCATGCATGCAGAGGCATACCAGGGGACAAATGGCAGTGGCACAAATATGTTCTGCTGCTATTTGTCCCACAGGGAACACACACCCCTGCATGTGCGTGCTCATGGAGACAGCCCACTGGGTCTACTGTTAGTTCACCAGATACTCCAGTATCTCCTCCATTATCTTCTACACAGGAGTAGGTCTCTTGATACTAACAGAGGTATAGCAGAGCAGGCCCATGCCTGGAGCAGCCACAACATGAAAGCAGTACCAGCTGCAGCTACTTTTTGGCTGGTACACAAAGGTGGCACATGGCGTTGTTGCCCCAGTTGCTCCCCTGCTCCAATTTTGCTACTGGTTACTAAGAGGGGAAAAATTTTTTAAAATTCCACCAGACAAAGCCTGTTAACTATCCTTTCTATCACTAGCTTTTCTGTAGTTGCTTTTGTGTTCTCTCATCTACTGTGGCACCATTTTCCATTCACCTGCCCACATTTTTCATCAGTTGTATGCTACTGACCATTCCCAGCTGAGGAAACGATTGAAACCACACCCAAACTCAGAATTAGGCCCCAGTTTGTTAACAACACAAAATGAAACAGGGCTTCCTGGTCTCAGACCGCCTGGCTTGTGAGAGGTCAGACTACCCTGTCATACCAACATTTTTCTTACAGGTGAAAAACAGTATCATTTTTTATATTCATCCATCCAGCTTTAGGGATGGCTTCAGCTCTTAAAAATAATTTCTGGACTGAAACCAAGTAGAAGTTTCAGCTTAAAACCATCAATTGCTGAGAAGCTGAGAACGGATGCTTCGAATGAAATTGCCGTAGCAAGCTTAACATAGTGATATATGGACCAGCATTCAGACTGCCATGGAGACAGCAAACAGAAGATAGAATGCATTCATTCTATGAATAAATAGGCTGAAAAACTGGTGCAGTACCTACTTGTGCTCATTAAAAATCCCTTAGCCCTTTGTTTCAAGAGTTAGCCGTGGTATTCCAGCCAAATTATGGGTAATTACATTTCTGCCTACGTAAGAATATCTATTGTTGTTCCAACAGGAAAAATTATTCTTCACTTCCCCTCTTAAAGTCTATTGTGTAGGGCAGTTGGTACGGTTAATGTCATGCTGCCTTCCACCCAAGAGGTAAATAAATGATCCCTATATATGGTCTGAAAATGCCTCAGGAACTTTTAGGATGAAAGGGCCTGCCATTATGCTAGCGTAGTATATTGCTAGATAACTAAAGCTAGGGAAGGAGGGGTCTTATGGCAAAATAAAATCATGAGATTGCCCAAGTTTTGCCAAAAAAGTTCAATATTTCCTTCAGATATTTTTCAGATTTTTCATTCATTCTACAAATTTTATAACCAGCTTGTAAAAAAAATCAAATCCCTTTCTTGAGTGATTTCTGGAAAGGAAAAAGAAGAGGAACAGGACTGGGACTCCTTTTCTTGGTACTGTAATGAGAAAACACATTCATTTATTTTCCACTTTCCACCCCATTCCTTCTCCTTCAAACCCATATACCATCCCCCCAAATGCTGTGGAAGGCACTTGGACTATACCACATATTCTAAAGCTAGCCCTGTATGTCTCCTCCCACTTAACTGCAGTGTACATGGCAGAAGCCGGAAAAAGCAGGGTTGATTTGAATGCTAGCTCTCAAGAGCTATCCAAGGCCTGTACTCACCGGTCTGCCCTTGATTGTGGCTAGGTACAGCATGGAGTTGTGCCTCTTATTTTTTCTTGAAGAAACGAAACAATTTCAAGCTATTTGACTGCTGCTCAGGAAGCCAAAGGAAGGGCAATACCGCCTCTGGACGGGTTCCCCACTGGAGTCAGGCAAAAGATGCTCACAGTTTTCAGCAGAATATGGAACAGGCCCCAGGGAAGAAAAGATTAAAGAAAATCAGAGAAAAGGGAATAAGGGCTCCTCTCCCACCATATATATATATATATATATATATATATATTTCTAAACATTAATAAAAGACTGAAAGTGAAGAAATACAGAAGGGGAAAAAATTAAAGGAAACTAACTGGTGGATAGAGAGAATAAAGGAAATCTTAGAAAAAGATGGGGTCTAAGGAAGTCTGGAGACGGAGAGAGACAAGCAAGAATCATAATATAAACAGAGGAACTGGAAAGAGAAAGAGGCAGAGAAATATAAGATGGCAGACAGCAAATGAGAACCAGAAACATGACCAAGATTAGAATACATTTTTATTATATTTGGCATTAATAACTTAAGTCCCTCTAAGTGTGGTTAAGATGTAGAAGGAATCTCTATACTGCTCGCTTGTATATTAATTTAATAAAAAAGAAATATTTAATACTGAGAATATGACGCCTCTTTTATGCCAGCCAGCTGCTGAGCCAGTATGGGGTGTGTTTTTCCTAATTCCTAGGACTCAACACAGTGGAAGAAATTCTTTCTTCATATTTTGAAAGGAAATGGGAAATGAAATTCTCCTTCTCCTAACCCAAAGGTTTTTATCCAATGCACTGGCCAGAAGGGACTGACATTCTCCTACCTAGTACAATTGGAACAGTAGATGAAACTAGTCTGAGCATACAACTCACTTGAAAAATGACAAGTTTGACAGAAAAATTTTGTGGGATTTGAGCTTGCAGTGCTCTTTGCACGCAGCCCCAGTTCATTTTTAAAAAAGGATAAACTAACTCCCCCTGCTGGACCCACACGCACATATACTTCATCTAGACAAGATTCATCTGAGGGATGAAAACAGATCTGGGCTCTTTCTTTCAAGCGGTGATTCTGAAATTGCTTGTGGGTCCAGAGATTTAGAAGTAACCCCAGCTGAACAGGATTAGCAGGCATGCGAGAAAATCCGAGATGCAAGATACATTAAATATGTTACACTGTGCCACAATTTATCGCACAGCTAGTCCTTGTGTGTGTGTGTGTCTAGGCACACAGAGAATGGAAAGTTTTTAAAAGTAATAAAAATGAGGGGGAGGGGAGAAGTTTCAGGGTAATTTTTTTTTACCAGCTCTAATATACTTTGAGCCATCAGGGCTAAGGGATCTTTTTGCTTTTGGAAAGCTATCCATCTTTTCTTCCTAATGGGTATAGCCTGTGTTTCTAACCTTTGAAGGCTCTGAGTAGTGCAAAATCACATGAAGTCACAATATGATGACCACTAAAATGGTTCTTGTGTAGTCTTCTACAGTGGGCATGATGAAAAGATGTCCAGTTTTCCAGCATTCCCAGCACTTAATATAGAACCATACATCCAGACTCCTGCTGATGGTGTAGGCTGAAAAACTTGCTTGAGTTGCGGTTACAGACAGGAAAGAAGAGAGGCGGACAAGAGTTCTAAACTCGCAAACTCTAGCCCATCCGGTTGGAGGCTCTAAACCGCGAGCCCGTCGTGCCAACTGAAGAAAGTACTCGTCCGAAAGAGCTCTGAATAGACTCACACGAAGTTTGCTAGGCTCCGTGGAACTTGTGCTCTGAGGTAGTCCGGTCGTCTGAACAACTATGTCAGTTGTTCCAGCTGGACTCACACGAAGTTTGCTAGGCTCCGTGGGTCCGGTTCTTTTGCGCGCAGGAAGGGATACGTCTAGGAATCTATCGGTGACGGGGAGAGGCCAGAGGCTGATCAGACCTCTGTTGCCTGCTTGAAATGCGCTGGGTCCGTAAGGATCCGCAGCACTTAGAGATCTTCACACAGCATGAAGTCTCCTCCTCCCGGTGTTCGTGGAGTCCTCCAACTTGGGCGGATACCACTCAAGCCTTTTATACGGCTAGCAAGCCAATCACTAGCCGCCACGTGTGAATAATTTAGAACTGGCCAATAATGGGGCTCAAATTAGCATACAAATGGCAGGAACTCTTTGCAACGAGCATTTCTGTGCTGCAACAAAGAAATGCACCCTGCAAAGAAAGCTTCTAATTGGCGGGAAATTCTCCCTTGCACCGGGGTTCTCTTTTGCAGCAGAAAACTGCACAGTGCAAAGAAGCTATAATTTAGCGGGAACAATTTAGCAGTGCCGAAGCACACGAAAACAAAAATCACACCCTTTGGGTTGTGACAGAGAAGAAGCAAAAGAAGCTTATGAGTACTGCGGAGAGAGAGGGGAAGCAGGAAAAAAACAAGGAAGAGAAGGCCAGCTGGGGAAGGAGAAGAGGGATGGCAAAGCAGGACCAGACTTTTTATAAATGAAGCTGTTGGTGTCACAATCACTCCACACGTGAGAATTTGCATGTTGCCAATTAAAGAACTCCAGTTGACCAGATTATAGCCACAAACAGTTGTCTGCCAACTATGCTGTGCATCAGCACAGAACAAACACATGCACACACTTTCACAGAGATCCACACAACAGCAACAAAATCTTATGGGAGCATGGCTTCTCTCCATTTAAAGGAAAAGAACAAAAGCCTGTTGAGAAAGGCAGCACTTCCTCCTATGTAATTCTTTGGAAGACTGGTTTTACAGGACCTTTAAAGAAAGGCATTGTCATCCATCCCTCTTACTGAAAAGCCAGTGTCTTCACAAAATGAAGGTGTGATTGTGGATTTAATCCAGCTAGCACAAGTAGCCACAGCAGTAAAGATGTGGTGCCAGGGTCCTTAATGCAAAAGCTACAGGAATCCTGTTAGGGGCTGGTTCCCGGCCCATGCTGCTATGTCTTCTTTGCAATCTTTAGAGTTCTGTGGAGTCATGTCAAGGATGAAAGTGGCCTAGTGTGTATTAAAAAGCAGGCTTTTTCTCTCATAATGTTTGCTTATTCTGCCTCGCTCCCAAATTAATGCTCTGAATGGTTTGCATTTCAAGATTCAGCAAATAAATTCTGGACCTCATCCCTCTCTCTCTCTTCTAGACCTCTGATGAGTATGTTATATTGCTGAGTCCTGTTCAGTAGCTGAACATAATATTGACAAAGGCAGGGCTTAGAGGATAATGATGACTTTCAAGTCGTTGTGCTGATGCAGACATTTCATAATTTGCTCAATCCCGTCTTTTAATTTCAGTGCCAAGACTTGATGCCACATAAAATGAAAAGTCTAGGGTTATTTTCAAAACCAAACACACAGAAATGCAATACAAAATATGGTTAAAAATAAAAGGGTAAAAGCAAGCAAATAAAGTATGTGTTATTTATACTGATTGCTTTCTGCCAATCCATATGAAGGTTTCATTATCACCACAGTCCCTGAAGGATCTGGAGTGGATCTTGAAAATAACAGAAACAAGGGCTTAAAAATGCAGTTCAAAATGTAATCATGGTTACAATTTAAAATAAACTGAAAAGCTAACCACAATAACATGCCATTAATATTTCTACTTTTCTACTGTTCCCAAGTATCCTTGGTAGGAATGCATTTTTTATTGCACTGAAACAAACAAACAAAATCAATTAAAATGCATAGTCAGCTCAATACTTTAGAATCAATCCACAAAACAAAAAACAGAAGTGTGACCACCTCCAACAGATTTTGAGGAGTCATCGTCTCATATGTTAGCTCCTGAGTTCTACAATGAGAAAAATGATGGGATACTTTTAAACATACTACCTTTAAGGTTTGCTTCTTCTTGACCTTTCAAGTGCTCTCTACTCTGCTTGTTTTATGGCTATTTCTATAGTGTTAATTGCTATAAAAGAAACTGTTGGACAGAGCTTTGAGACAGAGGTAAAACCTTTCATGGCCCTCTCCTTTGTCATGTGACCAAGGCCAGGAAATGAAGTACAGTCTCTTATGAACACTCCTACAGCCACAGCATGCTATCTAAGCCGTTCACACACATCAATTAATTTAGACTTAATAATTCTATGGGTGAGGAAAGAGTTATTGCACCTTTTAATTTGGAGAAAATTTGGATGCATAATGTGTGGTTGGCAACAGTCCCAAAACCCTGAATCAACTCTGGGAATATTTGGGTCTGAATTAAAGCTTGGTAGGAAGGACCCATCCCTAATTGGGGCAGTTGCCAAGTGCATATATGTATCTGTGTTTATGTTGGACTAGGTTGTAGAGGGATCAGTGTCAAGCTGCTTGGGAATTTTCCATGAGTATAATTCAGTGATTCTCAACCAGGGTGATGCAAGATCCTTTTAAGGCTGCCACAGGGTGCCATGAAGTATTAGCGCTGTTACATGTACAAACGCATACACATAATTCATAAGGTAAGCCCAGAGATTTCAAATAGGAAATTCGGTGTCAGAACCATTCTGACCTGTTGTTGCATTTCTGATTTCCTTGCAACAGAACAATTGCTCTACTATTTTTTCATAGTTAGGCAATGACTAGTCGAGCAATGAGTGAAAGCTAAGAGCTGGCATTTTACAAGGGGTTCTTGAGTCTAATGAGAGGTGCCTTGACTCAAGGATCCCTTGGAAAATGGGTTTTAAAACGATGGCTTTTAAGTGGGTTTTTAACCAGAGCTGAAATGCTGGTCTTGGTATGTTGTTTCTCTCCCCTAAAAGGCCTTGTTATTTTCAGTCTCATCGCAGGAAGCTATCTAAGCCATTCACACGCATAAATTATCTTAGCCTTATTTCTATGGGTGAGGAAAGAGTTATTGAACCCTTTAATTTGGGAAAAGTTCAGATGCATAATGAGAAGTTGGCAACAGTCCCAAAACTTTTGTTTTCATTGCAGGTAGCAAGTAAAATAGATAATTATTTCCTGGAGCCAGCAAAGGGATGAGAAGCCTGGCACTCCACCTTCTTGCTTCTCTCCCAATGGCAGCTGTAGGGGAGAAATCCAGGCTATGTATGGATCAAGTGGTGAGGTGGACACTCAGCCTCCCTGCATCTCCCAAGGTCAGCTGTGGCTTTCTTTCTGCATACCTAGAAAGCACTGGTTAATTCTGCTTTCTCCAGATGAACAGGAAGGAAGCTATTTTTATTATTTTCCCAAAAGAAAATCAAAATATTTGGGGAGAAAATAATTTTTTCCCCAAATATAAACTTTCTGAAAATATTTTTTTTTTTGGCTGAAAAAGTATACCAGGGGTTTTTAATTATTTGGGGGGAAACCCCTTTTCAGAAAGTTTATATTTGGGAGGAAAAGTGTTTTCTTTTGGGAAAATCATAAAAATAGCTTCCTTCCTGCTGGAGAAAGCAGAATGAACCAGTGACTTCTAGGTACGCAGAAAGAAAGCCACAGCTGACCTTGGGAGAGGCAGGGAGGCTGTGCCCAGCTCAGCACTTGATCCTTAGTCTGGATCTCTCTTCCACAGCTGCCATTGGGAGAGAAGAAAGAAGGTGGAGTGCCAGGCTGCTCATCTTTTTGTTGGCTCCAGGAAATAATTTATCTATTTTACTTGCTACTTGTGATGAGAATGGAAGTGACAAGGCCTTTTTGGGGAGAGAGCCAGCATACCAAGACAGTTCCATTTCAGCTCTCCCAAAATAGATCTTTTTTCTGGAATTCTTTTCATGCAAAAAATGTTTGAGATGTGGATGGTTTGTCTAAATTTTGCAGGGGGAAATGTTCATACTTGCAAAATATGTCCTGGGAATGGATTTCCATTCCTCAGCCACCGCTAGTCACTTGCAGTATCTTGTCCGCTGTGCTTTGCCTCTGTACTCTGGGCATGAAAGAAAGTTTTGTTCCATGCTGTGAAAGCTTTCCCCTGTGTAGTCACACACACAATACAGAAACTCTACTAAAGTGTCTGGCTGCTAGGAAATAGGAAAAAAACTGGATATTCTTGAAAATTCTATGACATTTCAAGTGACAGCAAGTACACTTGGTGTCTATCCCTATTGGAAAAGGCCATTTGTTCTTGCTTCCATAACACTACTATTAGAAATATGTGTTTTAGAGTCAAGAGAAAAATCAAAATACTTGTGATACAAACATAGTCACTGGGCACATCTACATGTGCATTAATGAGCTTTTCCTAACACGCATAAAATTTAGTACCTCCAATGTGAGGTACTAAATTAATGCACATTAGGCTGCCCTAATGCACAGTAGCACAAATGCATGCTTTTTAGGTGACACTTAATGCTCAGTAGCCTATGTTACTGTGCATTAGCATAATAGCACATTTTTTTATGTGCCACTTTAATGCACAGTAAAATAGGCTACTGAGCATTAAGTGTCACCTAAAAAGCATGCACGTGTAGACATACCCACTGTCTTACACTCAGTTGGGTACTACATAATGCTGGTTTTAAGTCAACTCTTATTTGCTTGCAGCTAAATCATCCTGGGTTGCAATCCCATCTGAGCTAATAGAGCTGAAGTTGCAGAGAACTAATCAGGACTTGAATGGCAGACATCTAAGGGGAAACCTGTATGCAGGAGGATGTGGGATTGGTGACTCAGGAGACAGCATTCTTCCCTGTGAGTCGGAAGGCTTCCAGAGGGCTCTCTTTGACCAAAGATGCAGTCTTTGTTGTGAGATTTAAGATACAGCTTGTGGTTTTTAAACAGCCCATCCAACATCTTCTAAGAATCGGATTGTTAGCCCACATTCCAGCTTGGCTAGCACCATAACCCCAAAGCCTGCAAGAGCATCTGAGCTCCTGAGACTCCCATTGTTTTAAGTAGAAATTACAGATGTGCTGCAGCTCTCACAATGATGTGTTCCATTCTCCCTGCTGAAATATCCCTCGGTCCTTATAAGCCTCTGGTATTTTCAGCTTCCATTATGCTAGAAATACCATTCAAACAGCCTCTCATATATTGTTTCATTTCCAGACCAGACTATGCAAGACACTGGCTAAAATGGTTAAGCTTGACTGACAAGGTTTAGAAATTAAAATATGTCAAAGGAAATCAACAGTTCTCCAACTTGAAACCTTCAAAGAATAGTTTTTTTTAAGTTAGTGACAAAAAAGACACTAGTCAATTTTAGATCATAACTTCATGGCACATTTTCAGTCCCCTGGCAGACTGGCATTATTACTTCTGCAACATTACGTGATCTCTTGCATGTTTACACCAAGCTCCCTAACTTCTGTAAAATCGTTCTGTAACTGCCACTGCAATTTAGTATTGCTCTGTTCCCCACCTCAGGAATTTTGCAAACTTAATGCCCTTTCCTTGTAATTCATCTTTCTTATTACTTCTGTCCATAAACCACTTGAGTTTCTTTAATGTACTCTGACTTTTCCCATACATTGCTAAAGAGTTTGGTTGCATTCTGAGTAGGAAATGCCTGGTTATCTCTACTGGACAAACAGATGGACTCCATGCCAAAAGTTTTGAGGACAGTTTTCAATCTTTCCAAAGCAGTTATCACTCCAGACCTATTGTTTCCCCATTTCATTAATACAGTCACGGCATCTGTGAACTCTGCCCATGCCCCAAAACAAAGATTAAAGCACTTACTGGAGAAAAACAACCATAAATAATGAATCTATTATCTACAGCCTACCAACTCTCTAGATTAAATGACAGAATCAGGTGGCTATACATTTTGAAGGATTTTCATGTGTATTTTTCTCCATTTATTCACTCTATTTCTATTCTCTTCTTCTATTAATTAAACTACTAAATCTCTACCATCACCCACTCACTTTCCTAAATTATGCCTTTATGCCTTTTCTTTTCTTTTTTTGCCTTATTATCTTTGCCTCAAAGGAAAATTCACACTTATTATAAAATTTCCCCATAGTAGTCAGAAGCAAAGTTACAGTTGGTTTTTTTGTTTTGTTTTTCTAAAGATCATGCACAATGACCACAAGATTACTGGAATTTATGAAGCTGGAAGTAGAATCTGTGAAGCAGGGACAGGTAGCTATCAGAAGCCTAGGACAAGAGAGACGCATTGTCAAGAAAGGCTACGGAGATTATACAGGACATTCAAACTGTCAACAGCAGATGGGTAGGAAGAAAAGGCAAAAAGTGAAACTAGGCAACAGAGACCGTTCTTTCTAAGAATAATTCCATTTCTATAATGCTTTGGATTTAGGATCTCAAAATTCTCTGTTAATAATCCTCCTCATTTCCCTGGGATTATTTAACCCACCAATGAAATACATTCATTTCAAAGATGAAACACAGTAGTGATCTAACAGCAGTATAGAACCATTTAGAGAAATCAGTAAGAATAAGGTCTCCAGTCTGAAACTTCAGGAGAAGTATGACTGGACAGACCTGAACTACCTGAGTTGGAATTTAGCCAAGAGTGGACATTTGGACAAACATCCCAGCTAATACATTTGCATGGGTCTTTAATGGGCAGACAGTCATGGTCTCAGCTTTACATCTCACATGAAAAGCAGCACTAAAACCCCAATATCAAGACCACATGTTTACACCAGTGTAATTTACATTGGCTTTGTCTACTGATGTAAATTACAGCAGGATCCGGAATGGAGCTTCTCACACTAGGTTTTATTATAGTGCCTCATCAGGGGCAGAGGAGGAAACAATAGCCTGTTTTCCTTGAACAAATGGCTATCCCAGGATAAGTTATGGACAGAAAACACATACCAGTGGAATTTACACCAGTGTCATTTTACACCCGAGGTAATCCTACAAAGAACTCTAATTAAAGTCCTGGAGCAACTTGTGTATCAGTGACCTCACGCTTCAAAATGCTGCCAGGAGTGCTTGAACTAGAGCTCATTTGACAGCTTTAGATAAAGCACCCCCCCCACCCCCGGCTGGAACATGGTAATTAGTTACCACTCTCCAGCAGACTCAACTAATCAAGTCCACTCCAAAGTGCTGTAATTACAGAGCATGGGAGCAGCCTCCATGCTGGTCTATAGGCACCCCTAGACTGCCTCATTTCAGGGATTGGCAGTGATGAGCAGGAGACAGAAAATAGGGTATGCTTTTCAGCTGTGGTCCCTGGCACAGCATGCAGGCAGTGCAGACATGCCCATAGCAACAGAGGTGCTTACTGTGCTGCTTTTAGATTTTATTGCAATTGGTAATAA
The DNA here is from genome assembly GCF_000455745.1 of Alligator sinensis. Taxonomy (NCBI): domain Eukaryota; kingdom Metazoa; phylum Chordata; order Crocodylia; family Alligatoridae; genus Alligator; species Alligator sinensis. Next base: position 479,658 of record NW_005841929.1, read on the forward strand.
ATACAACAAGTAAAGCAGTGAAGGCCTTGTATCAATTGCAGATCATGCAAGAGCCTACAACAGAAATTCCATATAACATTGCTTGTAATTGTAAAAGGTTCTTTTCTTTCCTTTCCTTTTTATTAGACATTCCTAAGTAGAAAAACATTTTCCTTTGAAAGCATATAATCATGGTGCAGAGATACATGTCTTGCTCTCATCTGCTTGAGGAACATTGATATATATTACACAAGTTTAGCCAACCTCAGAAGTAATAACAGGAGGTTTCAAATGAAATTAGGAAACTTTTACCCAAAGAAAATGGCACTCAAGGCACAGCTGAGTGGCCCTGTTGGTATCATGTTACCTAGCTATCACATCTGGCTTACATATGCACACCATCTTGTCACCACGCCATAAACCACATGCATACTCAGACAGAGCAAGTAGTGCTCTGCTGCACTACACCCAGAATGATCATGCAGGGCTGCTGTGGTCAGGGAGACAGCAGTGGAAGGGGGAAACTAACAGTTTTCTTGGATATTCCACAAACAGGAAGTCTTCATGGGAGCAAAGTTGTTGGAATAGTTTCCACTGTAGCACAGAGGTCAAGAGTCAAATCGTGAGAAATCAAGAGGAAGAGTAGGACTATAGGAAAGGAGGACAAAAATTGCTACTCACAGCAAGAGTCAAGCAGCAGGGCCAGCTCAAACTGTTTTACCACCCTGGACAGAATGAATGCTTCATAGTTTCATAGTTTCAGGGTCGGAAGGGACCTAATAGATCTTCTAGCCCGCCCCCCCGCCAGGGCGGGAGAACAACCCAAAAACACAAACAAAACCACTCCCCCTAAAAACAAAAACGGGACTCAAATGAGTCCAGCCAGGTAAGTATCCAGCCTCTTCTTAAAGATCCCCAGGGTAGGGGCCAGCACCACCTCCCTTGGAAGTTGGTTCCAGCTCCTAGCCGCCCTGACTGTGAAGTAGTTTTTTCGGATGTCCAATCTGTACCTCCTCTCCATCAACTTGTGCCCATTATTCCTTGTTATGCCAGCAGGGGCTAGGGGAAACAGCGTCTCCCCCAAACCCTTCTGGTTCCCCCTAGTGAGTTTATAGACGGTCACCAGGTCCCCCCTCAGCCTTCTCTTGTGGAGGCTGAATAGGTTCAAGTCCCGCAGTCTCTCACTGTAGGGTCTGCCCTGTTGTCCCCGGATCATGCGGGTGGCCCTCCTCTGGACCCTCTCCATGTTGTCCACATCCCTCCTGAAATGGGGCGCACAGAACTGGACACAATACTCCAGCTGCGGCCTGACCAGCGTCGCATAGAGGGGGAGGATCACCTCCCTGGCTCTACTCGAGATGCACCTGTGGATGCACGACAAGGTCCGGTTAGCCCTGCCAACCATGACCTCGCATTGTCGGCCCATGTTCATCTTGGAGTCAATAATGACACCAAGATCCCTTTCCGCCTCCGTGCTCTCAAGTAGGGAGCTCCCCATCGTATAAGTGTGCTGCTGGTTCCTACTACCCAAGTGCAGCACCCTGCACTTGTCCGTATTGAAACGCATCCTGTTCCTGTCTGCCCACCCCTGTAACCTATCCAGATCCTTCTGCAATCTCTCTCTCCCTGCTAGCGTGCTCACCTCCCCCCAAATGCTGTCATTCCCTCATCCACATTCATGTATCTAACCATGCTGACCATTTAGAAAGCCACCAATCACTTATCAGCTCCAGAAATGCTGCCACTTCTGTTCTGCTGCCCTGTACTACTGCCTTGTCTGGCCATAAAACAGGACAGTCAGGTCAGGCACGCTGCTGCCAATAATGCCAAATAAAGTTACACCGGGAGCATCTACACGAGACGCTAAATGCACAATAGACTAATTGTACTGAGCATTAGGAGTGAGCGAAGTGGGCCCTATTCAATTCGGATTCGTCCAGAATCAGGGACAGTGATTCGATTCATTGATTCAGATCACTGTCCCCGATTCGATTCAGTCAAATCCAAATCTGAAGATTCAATGCTGATTTGGACACAGACACAGCTTTAAATGTTTTTTCTACATACCTCTAGGTAGCAGGCAGCTTGTGAATGCTATGATGCTGGGGCACATGGAGTGTCCCACAGGAGCACGGGTTGCTCCCCAGTGCGTTCGGCAGCAGACCCGGAAGTGGACCCGAAGCATTCTGGTCCACTTCCAGGTCCGCCAGAGAGCGCATGGGCCTCCCCCCTGCGCCCCCCAGCTTGGTGATTGGTGCCTCCTGGGTCTGCAAGGGCCCCTTGTGGCTGATCGCTAAGCCAGGGGGTGCGCCCCCCCCTCTCGCCCCCCATGCTTTCTAGTGGACCCAGAAGTGGATTGGAAGTACTTCCGGTCACAGAACTGGACCGGAAGTACTTCCAATCCACTTCTGGGTCCACTAGAAAGCATGGGGGGCGAGAGGGGGGGGCGCACCCCCTGGCTTAGCGATCAGCCACAAGGGGCCCTTGCAGACCCAGGAGGCACCAATCACCAAGCTGGGGGGCGCAGGGGGGAGGCCCATGCGCTCTCTGGCGGACCTGGAAGTGGACCAGAATGCTTCGGGTCCACTTCCGGGTCTGCTGCCGAACGCACTGGGGAGCAACCCGTGCTCCTGTGGGACACTCCATGTGCCCCAGCATCATAGCATTCACAAGCTGCCTGCTACCTAGAGGTATGTAGAAAAAACATTTAAAGCTGTGTCTATGTCCGAATCTCTTAATCTTTCCAAATCTCTCCGAATCGATTTGGAGGGTTCCGATTCGATTCAGAGAGATTAAAGTGTGCTCTGATTCAATTCAGATTCGGAGATTCAGCCACCAAATCGGGCCAAATCTCCGAATCAAATCAGGGACCAAAGCTTCGTACAGCCCTACTGAGCATTATAGTGTGTCATGGCAATAGTCATGCTAATGTGCTAATGCAGAGTAGAATTAGTCTACTGAGCATTAGTATTACTTAAAATGTGTGTGCATTGTGTTAGTACCTGTTATTACAGGTACTAAACTTAATGCGCAGTAACTACAGTGCATTAATGCACATGTAAATGTGCCCACTCTTACCTTCCCACCCAAATGATCTATATTCATACAAGTTGCAGAGTCAGGCTTTGGCAGGCTAAGGGAGTTCAAAGTCAATTGTAAAACGGGAAAGAGCACTGTTTATTTCAGTGAGTATTGAATCAGGCCCATAAAATGCAGCCTGCTCTCAGTGGAGAGAGAAAAGTATTTTTTCCTCATTTTCAATTATGACTTTTATCAGATGTCTTTTAAAATGCACGGATAAAAGGAATAAACATAGTGAAAGATGCAGATATAAATATACTAGTGCTGGGAAGAGCAAGGGACTCCAAAGGTAAAGAGGAGAATAGGGAGGCAGAGATTCTAAATTGCACTAAATCTCAGCTCTGCCAGATACTTCCTTTATGACCATGGCCAAATCTGAACTCTGAGACTCCTGTCAATGCTAGTGGGCATTGAATCAGTCCCTGAGTGATTAATGCCAGCAGTCTGGTTTTTGCTTTTCTCTATGTGTGTCCAGAGGGTTGCAGGATAGAGACCCTATTATAGGCCTCTGTGAAGGCTTTATTGCATTTAAAAACTGATCTGGTGCCCTTGTGTTCCTTCATTTATAAGGAAGAATGTATTTTGGCCGCTTAACAAGAACACAGAAGATGGGTCGTAACAGATACAGTTAAAGCACTTAAACCAATCTTGTTTTATTTTGTCTCTCCCCCCTCATTTGCTTCACATAACAAGTAAATCCACCCACAGAATCTAAACAAAAATAGACTTTCATGGGAAAGTTCATTAGAAGAACCCTGCAGTCTTTAAAAAAGAATTCAAAAGAAATATCCATGAACAGCTGTAAGCTGAAATCACTGTCATTCTTTCTCTTCCAACCAAATCAAACTTAGAAACTTCCTGGGTAATTCCCATGTTTGCACAGGTCAAATTAATAAATTATGTTATTTTTCCCCAGACAAAGTCTAAAGCCAAGATTAAATCAGCAATAATTTACTATATAGAATGGCAGAAGGGTATCTAGATTGTGGAAAGTGTGCCAAAGTACTATGAAATGATTCTCAAAACTGTGAGTAAACCTAATTTGCAAGCCTAAGAAAAACATTGGTAGTGCTCATTCTTGTTTCTCAAATTTATTTCAGTAACTTCAAAGTTGACAATTTGTACCCTGAACAACACCGAAAATTAGAACAAAACTAGGGAGATGTCCCAAGCCAATGTTTGCACGTTCAATAGTAAGAACTGAGATAAAAACCATCAAGGTCCTCTACTTTCTTAGGAATGCTTTGATTGCTTGACCAGTTATAGGAAGACTTAGAAACAATGCTTTCATTGGCTTCCATTAATGTAGAGCTTAATGGTAGTGAAGGCAGGGGTGGCATTTCTAGTCTTTCAAACCATTCATTTCCCATAACTTTCTTGTTTTCTCAAAATAGTGACCCATGATGTCTTAACCCAGATGGTTGGGAGTCACCTGTTGGTTGGTTGGTTGCTCTGAATGTTTTTAAGGCATCCATTCACCATAATGACTGTGTTTGGCAGTCATTAAATAATAGTTTTTTCCTGGTCACCACCAAGGTGGAGGGCAGAACCTTGGGTAGTATTAAGGCCCATAGATTTCACATGGAAAAAATGAAGGATCCTTTGATATTAGATTGCTGATTTAGAAATGAAAATTTTTGCCTGGCAGCTGCAGTTGGTATGCATATTTTGTGCTTGTGTCTGGCTTGTTTTTGTCGTCCATACTTCAGAACCACAACTTCTACCAACTAAGTTAATGGTGTAACTCACTGTTATCCCCTCTGTAGACTAGATACTCTAACAGGATGACAACTATCAGGTTGTCAGATAGTTTTATAGCTAGTTGCTGGCAGCAGAAGAAGAAGACAACTTGGGAATCCTGGAATCTATTCTAGGTCATGTAGGGAGTGATTTTTAAGGCCTTTCCAGTCAAAACTTTCTCTCTTCTCCTGTCTTCCCTCTCATTTCAGTTCCTGCCTCTACACTTCTCATCAGTCCTTCCCCTGCTCCTGTTCTCCTTCAATTCCTCACCCCATTGCCTTCACATCAGGATGATTTCTTCTTTTCCTCCACACTACATGGGCACCAACTGTTAAAGCACTGAGGGGACAGGAAAATAGTTTATTTTCTTGCAATTCCAGTGCCTGCGCTGGTACAACAGCCTACAGCTGCTGTGGAGTGGGGCTGAGGAGAAGGGGGTGTTATTGAAGAAAAGTCCTGCTCAGCTCACAATATCAAAACAGACCCAGAAATAATAACTCAGCTCGAGAAAGGAAGATCTGGAACTGTAGCAGAAGAAGATAAAAGCTTAGCTTTCACAAGAGAAGAAGTAGAAGAGACTATCAGAAGCATGACAAATGGAAAAGCAACTGGCCTGGCAATATACTTGCAGAACTATTAAAAACAAGGAACAAGACAATTGTCATACTGCACAAAATCTGCAATATGATAAGGAAAAGGAAAAGCTGGCCAATGTAGTGGACAAAATCAATAATAATCCCTATCCCAAACAAGGGGAATCTATACCAGTGTACCAACTACCAGACCATTAGCCTCATCAGTCATCCAAGTAAGGTGCTTCCTAGAATACTATTAAACAGGCTAAAATCACAAATAGAGACTGCAGAAGAAGCTGGATTCAGATCTGGAAGAAGCAAAGAACAGATCTTCAACCTTAAGATCATGTGCAAAAAGTACCATGACCACCAAAAAGAACTCTATCATAATTTCATAGACTTTAAAAAAACTTTTGACAGGGTGTGGTGAAAAGTGCTTTTGCTGACAATGAAGAAGCACAACATCAGTCGCATATTGCTAAATCTTATGGAACTTTACAACAATACAAGTAGTGGAGTCCTGCTTGACAACAACATTGTGGAGTGGTTTGTAACATCAGTAGGAATACACCAAGGCTGTCTTCTCTCACCATGCTTATTTAATTTATACCTGGAAAAAAACGTGTCAGATACCTTAGAGAACTTCACTGGAACAGCGTCAGTTGGAAGACAAGAAACTAACAACCTTCATTTTGCTGATGACATTGATCTAATATCTGGAACTGCAAAAGAACTTAAGGAAATAACAGAAAGGCTGCATAAGGCTACAAAGAGATATGGACTGGAAATTAGTGTGAAGAGCAAAGTAATGATAACATCAGCCAATAGCAATGATGATGCATCAGTAAAAATTGGTAATGAGAAGCTAGAAAAAGTAACATACTTTAAATACCTTGGAGCAAACATCACAGAAGATGCTACATCAGAAAAAGAAGTGAAAAAAAGAATAGCCATTGTCATCAGACAGCTAGCAAAGCTGAGGAAAATTTGGACTAGCAGCAACATCACAATGAACACAAAACTCTGCCTACTATATGTTGTTGTCATTTCAACAACTCTCTATGGTTGTGAGACCTGGACCCTCACCAGGGCACTGAAAAAGCTTATTGTGACCTTTGAAATATGGTGCTTCAGAAGAAATCTACACATACCCTACACTGCACACAGAACAAATAAATCTGTGAAAGATAAAATCAGCAGATGCAAACCCTTACGTGAAATCATAAGAAGAAGAAAGATGCAATGGTTTGGACATACAACAAGAAGGCTCAGTACCTTTGCCAACATCATCCTGCAGGGGGCTGTGGATAGACGAAAAAGAGAAAGAAGACTTAAGACAAGCTGGATCATCAACATCAAGGGCTGGATGGGATTAAAACTGACAGATTGTTGTTGTCATCATTGTTGGCAGTCCCTTGGAGTCAAGGATGATGTCAGTCAGGCTTGATGGGTCCTTGGGTGACCGAGGAGCCTGATTCTGGATACACACATTCTTCAGCAATGGGGGCGTGTTGTTGTATGGGGGAGTGAAATTTGCAGGCCCAGGTTGGTCTCCTTTTCCTTCCTCCGCCATTCCACCTCAGTATCAAGTCGTTGGGCCTCGAAGTGGTGCACACCTTGGTGGACCAGGTGGTGGACCACACCGAACAGTCAGCAGCTTGCTCCTCCCAGCCATTTGCATCAGTGCCTCTGTGTTTGAGGGAGACCTTGAGTGTCTTTGTATCATTTCCTTTGGCCGCCCTTTGAGCATTAGCCAATGGAGAGCTGGGAAAAGAGAATCTGGTGAGGGAGGTGGTTCTCAGACATCCAGACGCAATGCCCAGTCCATCAAAGTTGATTTCTCAAGAGCAAGGCTTCGATGCTGGTGGACACAGCTTCATGGAGGACGCTCGCACTGGTCTGGCAGTCTTCCCATTCGATCCCCAGGATTCGGCACAAGCACTGCTGGTGAAAGCTCTCAAGGATCTTCATGTGGCATCAGTAAATGGTCCAGGTTTCACTGTAATAGAGGAGGGAGGTCAGCATGACAGCCTTGTAAACCAAGACCTTCATTGACTTGGGAAGTTCTCTATTTTTGAAGACACATTGTCACAGCTTGAAGGTGGTACTGGTGCAGCTGACCCAGTGCTGGACTTCTTCATTGATGGTAGCTTGTTGAGAGAGAGATGGCTGCCAAGATACAGAAAGTGCTCCACATACTCCAGAGCCTCCCTGTCTACACAGATAGCACAAGGGAGGTTCAGCTGGCCTGGGGAGGATTGGTGGAGAACGTTCGTCTTGGCAACGTTCAAGGACAGGCCAAGTCTCTTATATGAAGCGTTGAAGAGATCTAAGTTCACTTGCACATCCTGTGCAGAGTGAGCCATCACACAGCAATTGTCCACAACTGAAGGTCGTGGATGTCCTTGGTGGGGAGTTTTGTTTTTGCCAGGAAGCACCTAAGATTGAAAAGCTTCCCATCCAGTCGATCCTGGATCCTGATGCTGGATGGTAGATCATCTCAGATGAGGTAGATGATGATGGTCAGGTAGATGGTGAACAGGGTGGAGGCAATCACGCAACTTTGTTTGACCCCAGTCCAGATGCAGAAGGCATCAGTTTCAGATCTTCCACTCAGGACAGTGGTGGTCATATCATCATGCAGAAGCCTCAGCATGGTGACAAACTTCAGCGGGCAGCCAAGGCGTTGGAGGATGGTCCACAGAGCTTCACAATTTAAGGAATTGAATGCTTTGGTCAGGTCAATGAAGGCGAGGAACAGTTCTTGATTTTGCTCCCAACATTTTTCTTGGATCTACCTAGCTATGAAAACCATGTCCACTGTGCCCCAAGATGGTCAGAAGCCATACTGGGTTTCTGGAAGGATCTCCTCAGCAACAGGACAAAGGCAGTTCAGGAGGATGGAGGATTATTCAGGAGGATTGTACAAGTATTGCAAAAGACTGGAAAGAATGGAGGAAAGCTATGTCAAGGGTGCCCCAACGGTCGGTTAAAGGTGGAACATGTTCAGTTGCTCTAGAGAGAGCACATGAGAAATCGAGGCAGTATATAGGAGCTGTAAGGGGATAGAGCCGTTGCAGATGGAATCTTTGGAGATTTTAGCTGCCAAACACTGAGAAGCCTCTTTGGGACATAAGCAAACTATAGTTTACAGAGGTGTGTAACTTGGATAGATTTTCATGGGAATCGTAAAGGCCCATCCTAGACACCCAGGTGAACCCTCCACTAACTATCAAGGACAAGAGTAGTGATGCTCAACCAGGATGCACGGTACCCTGGGATGCCATGAGACCTGTTTAAGGGCCACAGGATGCCATGCCATATTAGCACTGTTAGGTGAGCAAACACCTACACATGATTCATAGGATAAACCCAGAAATTTCAAATAGAATTCCTTAGCATTAAAAACATCCTGACATGTCATGGTCTTTTTGAGTTCCTTGCAACAGACAAATTGTTCAATAATTTTTGACAGGCTAAAAAACAAGTGACATTTTCTGAGGGGTGCCTTGAGTGTAACAAGGTTGAGAACCACTGCACTAGAGCTTCTCAATTAAACAGCTGTAAGAATTGTTTTTCAGCTGAATAAAATAATGAAGTTCAGCCTAACCTCATTATCTGAAATAGCAGACTGGTTTTACTTAAACTTTTAAAAATCCAAGTTTGAGACAAACATCTAAAGTGGAAAATTTCTTCCCAGAGGATTAAAATCTGGCAAAAATATGAACAGAAAACAGGAGGGGAAATCTTAATATTTAAAAAGTATTAAGCAACCATGACTGAAGACATTGTTAGCAGCTTCTCATTGTAATTACAAATCTATAATCTGGAGAAATGAAACAATAGACAAAAATGGCTTTTTACTAGTATACGTGTTTGCAAAAGACTATACAAAATCATAGCGTGTTCAAAATTAATTATATGCTGAAATTTATTTTACCCAAAGATTTAAAATTGCCCAATAATGGTGAGATCATTATTGACCTATAAAGAGAAGATAATAATTTCCATCCAAATTATGCCCCTATGTGAGTGTGAATGTATTCTATCTCAGACCCAGTACTTTGCTAAACTATAGGCCATCCATGAAGGGTGAGATTTCTTATTTTTTAAAGGAACTTTCTGTAAGTACAAAGAGTTGGCAGCATGACTTATTCACTCTACTTTTAAGGAAGGAAAAGACAACTCATTGCAAACATTCCTTGTGGGAAACAAATCTCCCTTAACATATTTATCTGCCTTGCAAAGAGTTCAAACTGTACCATGTAGAGTAAATCCCATATTTTCTTGCAGCAACAGATCCTCCTTAATTTTTCTCTTTGCTCCCTGGCTTTGGCGGGGAAGGGCTCTTTAATATAATATCGTGACAAATTCATATAATGCAATACAGATGCATACGTACATCCTGGCACAAATAAATTAAGAATCAGGAAAAAAGAAAAACACAGAACGGAATGAAAAACACCCGTTTTTTTGAGAGAATGGGAATAAAAAAAAACTGTTTCCTAGTTCCCCCCCCCAGTAAAAATGTTTTGATCTTTTTTAGAAAAAGTATGTAACATGTAAATTTGTTTTCCCCCTCATTTTCACTAACAAAAACTGTTTTCAGAAACTACAGTCAATAAGGATTGTCACTTTTAAAAAGAAAACATTTTAACCAAAAATGTCCTTTATGTATTTGCATTTTTATATCTACACTCCTGAAAGATATTTGTTATAAATGAAAAGCCATTTTTCCTCCAAATGATTTTTTCCTCTAGACAATTAATGTAGATACAATTAATTTGAAATCTTTCCTATGATGTAGATACTATTAATTTGAAATCTTGACACAGCTAAGCGTGGCTTGGCTTGTTCGACATTTAAATGGGAGATTTCCAGGTTATAAGAAGGTCTGTATAACTGGTTTGCTTTTTCTGTAGCCCTCTGCAGTTCACAGACTTCAGACAAGCTGATAACTAGTTGTAGACAGGTTGTCTTTTAGCTCAGGGTAACTGTTGTGCATGGAGAGGTTTCTACTTTGCAACCCAATCTCACAAATAAGACTAATACTTCACTTCGGGCCCAAGCAACAAAGATGCTTAGTGCACTCAACTCCAGATCGTTTTGAGGGTACACTTTTCAGAAGGCATTTGAAAAACCATCCTCTATTACCCATGTTGGGCTGTAGAATTATTTGTTTTACTTTGAAGAGCATGACATAACTAGCTAGCTTGAGTCTCTTTTTTCACTTATTTAGATGTATAGTAGAAAACTATTTAAAAAAGGAATCGTAAGTCTTGGTCTGAGCTCTCTGTGACTATTCTTAAATATATACAACCCTGAAATAAACCAATCCTCCAACACCAACAGTCCCTTCAAAGATTAATTAATAGATCCAACACCATCAACAATAACCCAGTAGCAAAATATATGTATAAAGACTTCCTATTCCCCTATAGTTAAGGAAAAGGGTCTTGTAGCCTGCCTTGAACTCTGCTGGAGTTATTGTGTATCAAGGACAGAGAGGAGAGAACACCAGCTACTAGGGATGTGCAAAGCTTAGGTAGCCAATTCAATTCAGAGGCGATTCAGCCCGATTCAGGGACCAAATCTCTGAATCCAAATTGAATCGGGAGACCAATTAAAAGCTCCAAATCGATTTGAAGCATCCGAATCGATTGAGAAAAGATTTGGAAAAGGTTCGGCAATTCGGCCATAAACTAAACAGGCAGCTGACACAGCTGCATCCAGCTGGTAAATCTGTTGGGGCTGGGGGAAGGGAAGGGACATGGGGGAGGGAGGGATTGGAGCTGGGGCTGGAACAAGCTGCCCAGCCGGGATGGGGGGCATGGGACTCGGCGAGGGGGATAGGGAGGACGTGAGATTCGGGCATGGTAGTGCTCGCAGTGGGGTCTATGCCCTGCTGCCACTTGCCCAGCAGGGGGGCAGGCAGGATGCGGTCACAGCTCGCTCCAGGCAGAAGCAGGCAAAAAGTACCAGGGCATAGCCCCCACTTCCAGCCCTGCTGCGCCCACATCCCAAACCCAGCTGCACCAGCTGGCAAGCAGCAGCAGCGCCTATCCCCCCATGCCAGTTGGCAAGTGGCAGCAGGGCAGAGTCCCCACTCCCAGCAACGATGTGGGCATGGGGGCTATGCCCTGCTGCTGCTTGCCCAGTTGGCACGGGGTGGGGGGATGCAATGCAGGTGCAATACAGACACAGCTTGCTCCTGGCAGAAGGGGACAAGCAGCAGCAAGGCATAGCCCCCACTCTCAGCGCTGCTGTGCCCGCATCAGTGCTGGGAGTGGGGGGCTTTGCCCTGCTGCCGCTTGCCAGCCAGCACAGTGGGGCAGGCACTGCCACTGCTTGCCAGCCAGTGCAGCTGGGCATGGGATGCAGGCGCAGCAGTGCTGGAAGCGGGGGCTATGCCCTGCTCCCCAACAGACTTACCAGCTGGAGGCAGCTGTGCCAGCTGCCTGTTTATTCTATGGCCAAATCTCTGAAGCAGCGCCAAATCTTTCGGATATGATTCAGCCAAATCAAATCAGGACAGTGATTCAAATCTCCTAATCAAATCACTGTCCTCTGAATCAGTCAAATACAAATCCGAAGCAAATACTTGCTGCTTCGCACAGGCCTACCAGCTACATCAACCTCTTATATAAGGGCTCCTGAGGGTTGCACTGTTTCCAACTGCAGCTAAACGGCACTATAAGAGGGGAGGTGATTGATGGCTACAGTTGTGGCTGAAGTGACACGTCCAAACTAAAACCCTACACTTGGTGCTTTTCCAAACAGAAAGTAAAAAAAACACATTACTTTGTCTGACATTTCTCATGCTTCTTTTTAGCCTAAAGGGGAAAAAATATCCCTTAAGACTTAGAGATTCACCTCCTGGTGGGCTGGATGTTTTGGGAAGCAATGTTCGTTAAAAGGCATTCATTTTTGAAAAGCATTTTATGTTTTTCATGTTAAACTAATGCTTTAAAAAAATAAGATTGTGTGCAGCCACCAACTCTGCATACGTGCAACAGAGAGCCAGGGATTTTAATGACATGGAGATGAGGGATTTACACAAAAACAAATGTTGCCTTGTGTGCATGTACTGTGGACAAGGCTTTCATTACAAAATCTCCTAAAACTGCCTAACTGAAAATAATATCATTGGAGTAATATTTCAAGTCTGGGATTGTGTTATTTCCACCACAGCTCTTCAAACAAGCACATGCAAACAAATAGAGTTAGGTACTGCTTTCTGTTTACATTGCCTTTTTTTCTATTACTAGTGATTTATTAGATTGTGGTAGCGTGCAGTTGATAGTAGTACCATATCATCTCTTATACAACATGACCCCAAATAAGATACATATTGTATTTTTGAATGGCAGAATAAAGAAAAAAGATCTTTTTGAAATACTGGTAAATAGCACTAAGGAACTGAGAGAGAGCTTCTGTAGCATGAGAGACTGACTGCTGGTGGGGGAAAGAGGAAGTATTGACAGCCAGCATCTAGGAAAGCCCATGTTCCCATTGTACTGCCCGCTGTGCAGTATATGCAGCATTACTTTTGCTTTCCTCAGCAGAGGCAGAAATTATTACCACAGTTCACCACTTAAACTGTGCACTCTAATTTCCAGCAGATGAATTTTGGGGGAAAGGAACATTTTGTATGCGAAAAAAGGCGGTGTGTTCTCAGGGATAGTTGAGCATACATGGGACTTGTAGGCTCAGATTCTTGTAAGATTATTAAAATGGCATACTGTTCACTTGTTACTCAGACTTGTAAGTCGTTAGGTGCAAAATCAGTTCCATTGGCTCGAACAGGACTACTTCTGTGACTAACTCTCATCAACATCAACAGCATTTTCATGGTCTCATATAAAAAGAATATACAAAACGGGGCAGAATTCAGGTTGCTGTCAAGAAGACTTGATGGTTGTGATTACAAACCCTTACACAGACAGATATATGTGGAGCTATCCAACCACCAATAGATCCAAGTCTCAGTGAAATAAATAATAGTTTTGCAATTGGTTTCATCTGGACCAGGACCAGACTTCTTATTATCACATATATGCAGTAAATTGACTGCATAGAAAAACCCCAATGTTTTCATGCTGATATTAATGCTGTAAGATATCTTTTATGGTGACAAATACATCAATGAAAACCAAACGCACTGATTTCTTGAGTCAGTTTTATTAACTTAAAAGTGGGTTGAGCTTGGAAAATGTAACCAAAAAGCATAGCAAATAGATATTTTTTGGTGGTTTGCTTAGTTTTGTTGTACAGTACAGCCAAAATCTAGGCACTGGTCAAATGATTTTTCATGGGAATTAGTCATAGATCCTTCTGTTTTATTTCAATTTCCTGCTACATTTTTAGTTTGAATTTAAAAATGTGTCTGTCCTAAAAAATATCCCTTGGAGCCATTGCAGTTTATTCATAGAAAATCATGCGTGCACTTTCTGGAAAACAATTATGTGGGTTCTGAACATTTTTCATCCAGTTTTCTCTCAACTATTTGTAAAATAAATAAAACACTTTATCATGGAAAGAGACTAGCTGATTTTTGTACTTATCATAATTCCAGCAGGAGCTGCTGAAGGATGTCTGGACTGGGAAAAGCTTAATAAAGCATTTGATTTTGAGAAGAAATACTAAGGATCTGATTCTCCTTTCCCTTTATATTGATATTCTTATTATGTCATGATGTTGTGGAATTACTCCTAATATACAGTGTGAACCTTAAAGGAGAAGCCTACCCTAAGACTTACGTCTTTGACACCATGTATTTGGTTTTCTTGCATGTTTATAACCTATGGACAGCAGTCCTTCAATGAAAAACCATTTTTAATCAGACATTCGCTGACAAAGAAAAATACTATTATTAAGAATATTCTAAAAGGACTTCATCACAGTGGTCAATAAATCATTCTCCAGCTCTGTCTGCCTATACAGTCAGGTAAATAAAACTTGAAAAGTTCTCTGCAGCCACATTAGCTGGTGAATCCCAATGTTACAAAGCCTAGCTTAAAACAGTCTTCAGGTCTATACCAGCACTGGAAGAACTCAGTGCTATTGCAAATGGTCTTGGTAGCTCTAACTCAGGGGTGACAAAGATACAGCCCATGGGCCAGGTCCACCCCACAGAGCCCTAACATCTGGTCACTGTTACTGCCCACGGATCTCAAAGTTGATCCACATGCCTCATACAGTGCACACTGAATCGGCCCTGCACACAGCACACAACATGGGGGGCCAGAAATTGCTCCCTGCCCCCAGGAGCTTACTGCTTCTGGGGAGGGCTTTGCCATCAGAGCCTGGGTAGCCCCTTCCTCAGCAGCAGGGAGCTCCCAGACCCCTGCTTCGGGGCATAGGAGATCCTTATCTCCCAGCTCCCGCTTCATCATCATGATAGGGGAGCAGGGGCCTGAAATATCCTTATTTTCCAGTGCCAGGTCTGCAGGGCCGGCACTGAAAGATCCTTATCTCCCAACCCAAACTCCGCAGCTGCGGGGCTCAGGCTGAGAGATTCTTCTAGGAGATAAGGATCTCTCAATGCTGGCCCTGTGACCGCGGAGCTGGCGCTGGGAGATAATGATCTCCCAGGAGCAAGGGCTGGGAGCTCCCTGCTCGTGGGGGCTGGGGAGCCTGTTCCCCACCAAGCTCTATGATCACGGAGCTAGGCAGGGAACAGTCTCTCCATCCCCCACGCCATGATCATGGAACAGGCTCCCCAGCCCCCTTGGTCAAGGGGGCTGGGGAGCCAAGGAACTGTCTTGGTCAAGGGCAGGTTCCAGCCCCATACCCCAATCCACCAGTAGGGCAGTTAGCTGTGAGACCATCAGCATATCAGGGCAGAGGACTGGGACCTGCCCCATGCCTTCAGATCTTTCCAAGCCCCCTGCCCCTGATCAGGGAGCTGGGGCCAGAAGGCAGGGAGCAACGTCCCAGCCCCCACCAGGAGACAGCTGTCTCCTGGCCTCATGCTCCCTGCCAGCCCCTGTGCTAACACCCAGGGGGAATCTAGAGCATACAGCTCCCCCTGGCTAGAGCACCCCCAGCCTAGAGCACCAGGGGGTTTTGCTATGAGCAGCATATCTGCTCCTGAGTCCCTGCATATGTAGATGCCTGCCTGGAAGCATTTACTCATAAGTAGTTTACTTGTGAGTAAACTCTCAGATCAAATGCATGTGTAGACATACCCCAGGTAAGAAAACCTAGTGTGAACAAGGCAAAAGTGAAGAGGGCTAGAACAGGGGCTGTGAACTGTCTTGGTCAAGAGTCTTGTATTCTTTACTTAACCAGATCATCTACTGACTTCAGTAGGAGCATAATAACATCCCTTGAGAATAGGTTAGTTATTAGAACTGCATGATGCTAAAAAGTTTTGTCATGTTCCCCCCACCTCAACACAACTCTCCTGTTTCAGAATGCCACTGTACATCCACATTTGGCTACCTAATTAAGTGGCCTGATTCTTTGTAAATGACAAGATCCTGTTGAAATCATTGTACTCAGCCATGAAAATCAGGCCATATGAGCCCGACCTCAGGCCCCATTTTTTAAACAACTTGGATTTAGAATATAGATATAAAAATCCAAATGCAAAGCAATATAAAACCAAAGAACAGAAAGTACTTATAACAACCACAGAGACCACGGACATATTTAAAGGATCTCCAAGAGTATTTCTATGAATGACTTTCCCCCTCTGCACTAATTAAACTGGCCCTTCTTCATTCCTGGGACATCAGCTCCAGATCTTCAAAGTATTAACGTAAATGGCATCTGTAAAAAAGTATTACATGTTTTCATTTGATCATTAACCAAAGGCTTGATTCTTGAGCTGCTGAGCATGCACCACTCTTACCATCGGCAAGTAAGGAGAGGACTGAGCACTCCAGCAGAGCAGGGCAGTGAAAAATAATTCATACCATAGCTCCTAACGAATTTGTGTGTGACAGCAACATGTTGCAACAATAAGCACATATTGTAGCATTTGCCCATTACAATTCAATTGGTTCCACCAGAAGTATTTCCATCTTAAACTATGTACAATTATTGCATGCCAAGCGCCCATTCACGATAAACAATTTTACAGGAGTACCAAAATGGTCCTATAAATTATTGAGAAGAAAAGGCTGTCACTCAGTATCAGTGTTTGTCCAATAGGCTTTTTTCCAGGAAGTATCTATGGAAAGAATGAGAAACAAATGCTGGTTTGATTTTGTTTGTTCCGATGCAGATAAGAACCCAGAGTTAAAAAACAACAGCGTACATCTAAGGTTCATACCTGGCAATAAACATGCTCCATAATATTTTTCTCTGGTTCAAAATGAACAGGAAGGGTCCTATGTATTTCTAATTGCTTGTTTGCCGATTAGATTTAGTCTCAGTTCTACACTGTTAACACCTTCATAGACATGCTCTTTTGAAATTTACCATGTCATGTTCTGAATCAAGTGGTTCCATTGTGTGTAAAATGCTTCAGACCTTTTACTGCAATCTGGGTAATTCCTTTAACATTGGTAAATTGGCACCGAAATCAGTTTTTAGTCTGAGCTTTAAGAGAGCAGACAGGAGAAGCGGGGGTAGCTTTACAAGCAACTAATGAAAGGTATAAGATAGAGTGCTGTAGGAGGAGTCTGTTTTTATCTGAAAAGCTTCTGTTAGCTCTTCATCCATCTTTCACTCTTTAGTGAATACTGCCAGTTACACTTCTTAGCACACTTATTTTGTGCCAGATTTGGTGCAAGTTATACACTTGATCTGAGCCTTCAAGAGGCCAAGAAGCTACACTACCACATAAACCAGCTGTACCATATATCTGCTTAAAACTACCTTTTGATATTACTACTGAACTTGGCCAAAGATCTGAACGTCAGGAGCACCCTTTTATGCCAGATCTGAATGTAGCATGTGAAATTTTAGGTTAGAGATTGGCAATGAATGCAGTTATATTTTAGTAAAATAGGAGTGACACCAGGATAAACATTACATCAGGATTTTGTTTTGCAGGGTAATGATTCTCAGTGGGCCCATCAGCACATCACCTATGGCAACATTGTTATGGCACTGTGCTTTATTACTTCCTTTTGGAAGTACTAAAGCACAGCGCAGTTGCTGCCTGAACTGCGTATTCAATGCACTGTTAGTTTTCACTGCTACTTTGCCGTAGCAGTGTACTAAGAGGGAGGAGAACCCTGCTACAGCAAAGTAGCTGCCGATCATGTGTAGACTTATGTGATTGCTACACTGCCGTAGCACTTCTTACGGCCACGTAGCATGTCACTACAGCAAAGTAAGGCAATGTGTAGATGTACCCAGTATGTTCTTAATCTTTTGAGATTAACATGGAGAAAATATGGAGTTGATTGCTTTGAAGAATCCTTAATAAACATTTTGTGTCAGTATGTTGGGAGTTTCATTAGTGGGGAAAAATGGCAGGCAGCATGAATTGCAAGGTCATAGGACAGTTTCATAGTCAGATTCATAATGTATGTCAAAATCCCTTCTAAGGGAGAAAATAGTTGCAATGTTAATAGGTAATTTAAGGATTTCTATATAATTATTCATATGTTAGCAGAACAATAAACCCCAGAATAATCAGATGTTGGTTTTTAAGGTATATTTTTTCTTGTATTAAAAAATTTGGGATGCAGTGGAATAGGAACTACAGGAACATTCATTAGTTTCATCAGTTTATATTACATGCCAATAATATTTCTAAGGGAAATTATAAAAACATACTGACATTTAACTAAAACTTGTAAAAATACACAAAGACCATTGTGAATGCATTCATTTTGTTTAGAAATAAAATATTTTCCTTAATTATTTTGTGTTTCCCTCTTAGCAGCTGCTTTTTCATACTTTTTCCCCGGTATGTTATTGAGAAAGAGTTTACTGATGCATGTGCAGTGCAGACTAGCAGAGCATTGTGTTTGGAAGCTAGCATATGTGGAATAGCCACAAAACCATACAGATATATCCTGTATCATCTTATACACTCTTGCTCTGCTATTCTTTTCTCTCTGACTGTGAAGATTTTCTACATCCACTTGATGATCCCTGCTTTGGATCTGTGGTGATAACATTATAATGTTTTAATTTTTTGTTGTCAAGTGAATTTTGTGATGGAAATCATAGATAAAATACTTTTAATCAGAGGTAAAATGTGAATTTTATCGTGTATATTAACATTGTACAATTTTTAGGAAAATCCAAATTATTTACCATTCCCTTCTAACAAGCACATTAGTTATTAGTTTCAAAATAAATTATGAGTTGGGCATTGAAGCTGATAATTGCTCACTTTGTTTTATGGAGGCCAGCCAGAAAAAGTGTTGAAAAACAGCTGGGTGGCTATGTGTTTCTGGCTCCCCCTCCTTTGTTCCAGCTGTTAAACTGCATCAGAAGAAGCTAAAATTACAGGAATAGGTTGTTGGTGTTTGTGCCCGCCTCTGCTCCAAAAGGCGCTCTTGGGCAACTCTTGTGCGGGTGGCTAACCGGATCTGCCCCGCTCTCGCTGGGGAGTCCCCGGAACTCGCCAACCGCGGTCACGGCTGGGCCCGCAGCAGGGGGGTCCCCCTCTCTGTGGCCTCCAGCGCCAAAGCGCCCCTGGGTGGGCTCTCATGGGGATCCGACCTCCCCTACACCCTGGCCAACACCACCTTTGGTCGCGGACCTTCTGTTCCTTGTCCCCGGATGAGGACTGGGCGTCAAGGGCCCTCTTTGCCCTTGCGGCCTTCT
>NW_005841929.1:501664-502015 GCF_000455745.1 Alligator sinensis
GACCCGAGCTACTGCGGGGCACTGGGCCCACGACGTCTAAGGTGATCCTTGAGAACGGGGTGGTAATAACGGGCATGGATTGGAGGGGGGCCCGAGGAGGGCATTCGGTTCTTGTCTTTTGACAAATGGGGCAGGCCGCACACCGGCGGGCTACTTCCTCTCTCATCCCGGGCCAAAAAAACCATCTGTTCACCTTCGCGAGGGTGTCCCGGCCCAGATGCCCCACTACGGCGCTTGCATGAGCCAACTGCCAAATAGCCTGGCGGAACTGGGCGGGCACCACTAGCTGCGGACCCTTGACCTCCTCCCCCCTGTCCCCTTGTAGGCGGTACAGGAGTCAGTCCCTTAACT
>NW_005841929.1:502822-507780 GCF_000455745.1 Alligator sinensis
GAGTTCCTGCCGGCTTTATCCCGGTTCCCTCACCAGAGTTTCTGCCGGCTCTATCCTGGTTCCCTCACCGGAGTTCCTGCCGGCTCTATCCCGGTTCCCTCACCCGAGTTCCTGCCGGCTTTATCCCGGTTCCCTCACCAGAGTTTCTGCCGGCTCTATCCTGGTTCCCTCACCGGAGTTCCTGCCGGCTCTATCCCGGTTCCCTCACCCGAGTTCCTGCCGGCTTTATCCCGGTTCCCTCACCAGAGTTTCTGCCGGCTCTATCCTGGTTCCCTCACCGGAGTTCCTGCCGGCTCTATCCCGGTTCCCTCACCCGAGTTCCTGCCGGCTTTATCCCGGTTCCCTCACCAGAGTTTCTGCCGGCTCTATCCTGGTTCCCTCACCGGAGTTCCTGCCGGCTCTATCCCGGTTCCCTCACCCGAGTTCCTGCCGGCTTTATCCCGGTTCCCTCACCAGAGTTTCTGCCGGCTCTATCCTGGTTCCCTCACCGGAGTTCCTGCCGGCTCTATCCCGGTTCCCTCACCCGAGTTCCTGCCGGCTTTATCCCGGTTCCCTCACCAGAGTTTCTGCCGGCTCTATCCTGGTTCCCTCACCGGAGTTCCTGCCGGCTCTATCCCGGTTCCCTCACCCGAGTTCCTGCCGGCTTTATCCCGGTTCCCTCACCAGAGTTTCTGCCGGCTCTATCCTGGTTCCCTCACCGGAGTTCCTGCCGGCTCTATCCCGGTTCCCTCACCCGAGTTCCTGCCGGCTTTATCCCGGTTCCCTCACCAGAGTTTCTGCCGGCTCTATCCTGGTTCCCTCACCGGAGTTCCTGCCGGCTCTATCCCGGTTCCCTCACCCGAGTTCCTGCCGGCTTTATCCCGGTTCCCTCACCGGAGTTCCTGCCGGCTTTATCCCGGTTCCCTCACCGGAGTTTCCGCCGGCTCTAGTCCGGTTCCCTCACCGGAGTTCCCGCCGGCTCCCTCTCTGGGTTCCTCCTCGGAGCCTCTGCCGGCTTGTCCCCAGTTACCTCACCGGTGGTTCCAGCTGGCCCTCTCTCTGGGCTCCTCCTCAGAGCTCCTGCTGGCTCCCTCGTCAATTTCGCCACTCTTCCTCGGAGCTGCGGCTCTCCGGTGCTGCTGCAGCCTATTCGGCCCACGGCCAAGGCCCCTTGCGGGTGCCCGGTTCCACTCCCGGGCTTCCCCCCAGGCTTCATGTCCTCCCGCAGCGCGCCCCCTCTGCCTTCGGGGCCGTGTTTTATTTCCGCTAAGCGGCGCCTCTCTCTGACGGAACTCCGCCCCAGCCGTATGAAAGCGCGGCTAATGAGCCGTGCGGGTGGTTCCCCGGCCTGCACGCTGCCACTGCTCCCACCTCCTGCGAAGCATAAGTGAGTATTTCCTCTGGCTCTGGGCCAGGGTCTCCCTCTAGTCCCGTTGTCCCTGGGACAGTGTTAACTAAAAGAGAAGCTAAGACATAGGCAGGCAAGGCATTGCTCAAACCTCTCTCTAGCCCTAGCACTATCCAAGAGGGCTAGAGAAGCTGTCCTGCTTCATTTCAAATTTAATATTCACTGGGTCAAAAGAATAAAGAGCACTGGAAAATTACTGCCCCACCATCATGGGCAGGGTTCCAGGCTAGAACGCAGCATCCTACTCTTCCAGAGTATCAGCCATCTCAGTGAGCTACATAACCTCTCACTTGTTTCTTTCTTCCCCATTTTGCATATCTCCCTGTCTTGGCTATCCAGCAGACCAGCTTCAGGAGAAGTGCTGGGGAGGGGTCTGGCTAATCATAATGTTTAGCCCATGGCCTAATAGTTACAGTACTTTGCTGGAAAGCAGGAGATGTAGATTCAAACCCTCTCTGGTAAGGGATGGAGCCTAGGCCTAGAATCCAGATCTCCTACTCGCTTGGCATGTGACGTAGTCACTAGGCCATTGGGCTGAAAGGAGGGAGGGTTTTCCTCCTCTTGTTTTACTTCTGGAAGCATGATTCTATTTTACCACAGGGTGAAACAGAATCCCAAACTGTGCAAAACTGCCAAAAAAGCCATTATGTGGCTGGATACATGCCATTTAAGTGCTTAAAGCAAAAGAAGGTGTACCCCTGAGTAAGCTGTACAAGAGATCACACAGCATGTCAGTGTAGCAGCAGGGAAATTAATCCACATCACCTACATAAGCACTTTAACCACTGGACCATCCTGCGTTTGAATAGATTCCTTTGAAAATTGGGTAGTAAGTATCACAATAGGAGTTGCTGGATATTGTTCCCTCATAAAAAAATGTAAAAAGATGGCAGAATCCCTGTGCTCTGAGAGAACAAGTTGGTACAGCATATATTCCTGCTAATTCATTGAGAGACCTCTGCAATTATGTGCTTTTAAATTCCCTTTCTTGGTAATTTAAGGGTCAGACTCAGAATTATTTATTCTGACATTTGTTTATGAGGGGAGGAACTTGACTGACTCACTGATTTGCTTGAAATGTGAGTTCTACATAATGTACATTAAACAGAAACAGGGTCTATTTAGAATGCAAATAAATATAATTTGCATGCTCCTTTCAGCCAAAAATGCAAACTTTGCCATCAAAACCTGCTCCTTATTATCATATCAGCATAGGGCTCCAACAAACTAAGAAAAGCCTATGGAATTGCCACTCTTGTAACCCTTTTTAACACATGTACTTTAAACTGAAAGTTTTAGCATAGGAAATTCAATCTAAAGTCAGTTTAAAACGTATAAGATTAAACTCAATGACACAAACAAGGAAACTTAGACTGAAAGCTGGAATCTAACTCAATATGAAGTCATAAAATAGATATCTATCCATCTGGAAATTTATATCAAACTACCTGTTACAGCATTTAAATGTCAGATATTAATGCAATATACTGCATTATGGTTAAATATAGAACCGATCATCGCCTATATAATACATGACCATGACTAGTACACTGGGCCCAATCTGATCATTACTGGCCATTATGACTATGAAATGGGGCTGGGGGGAGGGGGAGAAAAGGAGGGAGGCCATGGGGAGAGGAATAAGAAAAAACTGGTTTGATGAGAAAGACCCAGAGATCCAAGAGTTGATCAACTGCAAGTGCAAAGCCTTTTGTGCTTGGCAGAATGACATCAACTCTAAGCAAAAGAAATTGAATCTCCAACAAGCCAAGGCAGAGGTCCAAAGGAGGACCCATGATATGAAGAACAGATGGTGGGAAGACAATATCTTGCTGACATCCACAATATGTGGAGTTTTTTCAATGCCACCAAAGCCATCTATGGTCTGAGCACTCAGCAACCAACCCCCTTGAGACCTAAGGATGGAGGAGACCTGATCAAGGAAAGGGAAGCCATCAACGCCCATTGGAAGGAGTATTTTGAAGACCTTCTCAATCAAAACTCTGTTGTTGGCAAAAGTGCTTTCAACTCCATCCTTCACCCAGTCAGAGACAAATTTTGGTATTCCTCCAATTCTTGACGAGGTGAGGAAAACCATCAGGCAGATTAAGAATGATAAGGCATCTGGAGCTGATGGAATCCCTGCCAAAATCTTCAAGCACAGGGGGAAAGGAGCTCCCATCACAGCTCCACGTCCTCATCTTAAGGATTTGGAAAGATGAGGAAATTCCAGATGACCTCAGGGATGCCATGATTGTGACAAACTTCAAGAAAGGAGGTAAGTCCAAATGTGGAAATTACAGAGGGATCGCCTTGGTGTCCCCACCACAGGAAAGATCATTTTGAGAACCCTCCTGAAGCATCTCCTTCCACTTGCTGAAGAGCTCCTCCCAGAATCTCAATGTGGATTTAGGGCATCAAGAGGCACAACCGACATGATCTTCACAGCTCTCAAGCTGCAGGAAAAATGCCAGAAACAACATAAACCTCTCTACATGGTCTTCTTTGACCTCATGAAAGCCTTCAACTCTGTCAACTGAGAAGCACTGTGGAGGATCCTTCTGAAGTATGGATGGCCACAGAAATTCATCCCTATTCTTTGCCTGGTCCATGATGGTATGCAACCAGAGTTTCTCGGTAATAGATCTATCACAGATCCCTTTGAAGTTAAAACAGGAGTTAAGCAAGGCTGTGTCATGCTTCAACACTTTTCTTGATATTCCAATGCTACATCTGACCACCAACAAGCTTCCAGTCAGAGTGGAGCTAAACTACTGAATGGAAGCCAAAATCAAGACCTACCCAACCTCAATCATCGAGTTCCAGTTCACCGATGGTGCTGTAGTCTGTGCTCACTCGGAAGCAGACCTTTGGGCAATTATCAACATCTTTATTGAGGCATACGACTCAGGTTGTTCAGATTCACGGTGAGATTCTGGAGAACGTTGAGTATTTCCCGTACCTCAGAAGCCATCTCTCACCGAAGGCTGACATCAATGAAGAAATCCAGCAAAGCCTCAAATGTGCAAATGCAGTCTTCTGATGCCTGAGGAAATGGGTCACAATCTTTGAACACGTCAAATCTGAAACTAAGCTCATGGTTGATCAAGCAGTTGTGATCTCCACCTTACTGTATGGAACTGAGGCATGGACATGTACAGGAGACACTTCATGTCATTGGAGAAGTACCATCAATACTGCCTGCAGAAGATCCTTTGAATCCACTGAGAAGATAGATGCACCAACATTAGCATCCTATCACAAGCAAACACCATGAGCATCAAGATGATCATCCAACAACAACTTTGCTGGACCAGCCGCATCATCCAGATATCCAACTCCAGACTTCCGAAGCAAGTTTTATTCTCCTAGCTCAGTCAAGGCATACACTCAAGAGGAGGACAGAGAAAGTGCTTCAAGGATGTTCTCAAGGCTAACTTGAAAAAAATGCAACATCTACATCAACTCATGGGAGACTATCACCCAAGGCCACCCCAAATGGAAGAAGATTCTGCTGCAAGAATCTCAGTACTTTGAAACTTTATGACAACAGGAGACAGAAAAGCAGGAA
>NW_005841929.1:507811-535055 GCF_000455745.1 Alligator sinensis
GTGTTGTGGACCAAATCAAGAATCCAAAGCCGCCCAACCCTGCACAGAAATACACGCCCAAGTTGCAGCAGAGTCTATCATTCCTGGATAGGTCTCATCAACCATCTTCGGATCCACAGAAAAGATAATCATGGAAGACAATCATCCTCAATTGTAAGGGATTGCCAAAGGAAAAGATAAAACCCAAAACAGGATCAGATCATGCTACTATTATAAAAGGAAACCTACCACGCATGTGGTCTTATATTGTTGTTGTTTAATCAGTGTATGCTTGTGTCTGTTTTATCAATATTTACCTTCTGGCTGAGAGGTAAGCGTCTCTTGTCTGGAAGGTTGCAGGCAACCTCTCTGCACTGGCCTGTGGCATGGATTTACAGATTCATGAAGAATGGGGATAGAGAACATTCCTGGATCCTGGTGGGCGACATCACTAGAGGTGGGACCAATCAGGTGATACAGGAATCAAAGGTATAAAATGGAAGGTTTCCTGGAACCTGGAAGGGTGTGGGAAGTGGGGTCCCACAGGGTTCGGTCCTTGGACCAATACTCTTTAATGTCTTCATCAGTGACTTGGACGAGGGAGTGAAATGTACTCTGTCCAAGTTTGCAGATGAGACAAAGCTATGGGGAGATGTGGACACGCCGGAGGGCAGGGAACAGCTGCAAGCAGATCTGGACAGGATGGACAAGTGGGCAGAAAACAACAGAATGCAGTTCAACAAGGAGAAATGCAAAGTGCTGCACCTAGGGAGGAAAAATGTCCAGCACACCTACAGCCTAGGGAATGACCTGCTGGGTGGCACGGAAGTGGAAAGGGATCTTGGAGTCCTAGTGGACTCCAAGATGAACATGAGTCGGCAGTGTGACGAAGCCATCAAAAAAGCCAGTGGCACTTTATCGTGCATCAGCAGATGCATGACGAATAGGTCCAAGGAGGTGATACTTCCCCTCTATCGGGCGCTGGTCAGACCGCAGTTGGAGTACTGCATGCAATTCTGGGCGCCGCACTTCAAGAGGGATGCGGATAACCTGGAGAGGGTTCAGAGAAGGGCCACTCGTATGGTTAAGGGCCTACAGACCAAGCCCTACGAGGAGAGACTAGAGAAACTGGATCTATTCAGCCTCCGCAAGAGAAGGTTGAGAGGCGACCTTGTGGCTGCCTACAAGTTCATCACGGGGGCACAGAAGGGAATTGGTGAGTATTTATTCACCAAGGCACCCCCGGAGGTTACAAGAAATAATGGCCACAAGCTAGCAGAGAGCAGATTTAGATTGGACATTAGGAAGAACTTCTTCACAGTTCGAGTGGCCAGGGTCTGGAACAGGCTCCCAAGGGAGGGGGGGCTCTCCCCCACTCTGGGGGTCTTCAAGAGGAGATTAGATGAGTATCTAGCTGGGGTCATCTAGACCCAGCACTCTTTTCTGCTTATGCAGGGGGTCGGACTCGATGATCTATTGAGGTCCCTTCCGACCCTAACATCTATGAATCTATGAAAATGCCCATCACCAAAAGAAAGCAGTCATTCCCGATACTAAAGATTTTCTTAAAGTTGTAGTCAAGTTAAAAAAGGCTGATGAAAATTTCCAGAAGACAGATTATTTTACTTTGTTTATTTCTGTCATAAATTCATTATCAATTGTGATTCCAAATAAACCACATAATAATTCACAGCATCTGGAATTTCTTTTCTTGCATATACCTGAAAGATCTTGCCACACACGAACCCAAGATGATGTCGCAGTTTATTTTAAGCCCTAGAAACTTAAACACCTAAATTTCACACAATAGTTGCAGCAGGTTTCAGATTAGGATATATTTAACTGGAGATGGCACTCTGTGTTTACACAGAGGCTTGAGAACCAAATTTACTGGGTTCTAGTCTGACATTTTTTTAGAGGAATTTGACAACTGATTTGTCTAAAATACAAGTCATATTGAGCCCCCTAACCTCAGATACAGTTATTTGGAACAAAACACTTAAGCCAAAGTTTACAGGAAAAAGATCCACAAACTGCCTCATTTGTGGGGTGCCAATCTGAGCTGCATCAGGCCTGATTTTCTGAGTTACTGAGAATTCAGTTCCTCCCCACTCCCAGGATTTCAGCTAGAGGTGCACCTTAGATACCGTGAATCTAGTTAAGTACTTGCTTAGTAAAGTACTAACAACTAACTAAATCCGCAGTTACTAGAGTTACTGTGCAGTAGCACTGGCGCATGTTTATTTTGTGACACTTACTGCACATTAGCCTAATAACACTGCACGGTACGCTATTAGCATAGTTTTTAACTGCCACGCTACTGCACAGTGTTATTAACCTAACGCACAGTAAACGTCTCATGTAGATGTACCCACAGTCTCTCAAACAGGGTATTCAAGGCACAAATCACCCTATTATTACTTTCAGGCATACTGGAGCTCTTCCTCTAGTACAGCAGTGAGTTTTTTCCGGCTTTTCCTAACCCATGCATAGTTACCTGTGCATAACTGACAAGTGCCTTTCTCCAAACTGAACACTCTCTAGGCCAAAGACAATATATCTCATGTTAAGATTATCAATAAAACTAAATCATTAACTTTGGAAAGTGAGAGAGGCTGCATACTCTGCAGTAATTATTTAGGTCTCTTAATAGTGTTGGAGTGATGCTGTAGCCATGATGATCTGGGAATTATGTGAGGCAGGGATTTTTGTGGATGATATCACCCACAAAAATCTTTGCCTCACTCATTGGGTCTATTTTACAAACCCATTTGTTCAGTCTCAGAATTTAAGTCACTTTCATGCAATTGGTTTAAAAGGCTCATCGATCAAGAGAATTCAAAACCATTCCTTCTTAAGAACAATGCTTGCAGGGAAGGGAGGACCACATACCTTCCTCTTCCACACACAACAGTGTAAAATGTTTCCTTTTTTCTCAGCAAGCTAATCCTAATGCACTTGCTCCACCTGTTGTCTAGTTGCATTTCTGCACCTCAGTCTGTCATGATGTACCCAGTCTATGCTCTGAACTGCAGCATCAACTCCACTAACACCAAATGCCCTGTTCTTAAGAGATGTTTGTGCATGTTGATCCTAGTCTAGCCACCCCTGTCATCATCCCCTTTCCTCTGCACAGATCCTGAAAGAGCACTCTAGGGGACTTAGGAAGGGTGGAGCGACTATGAGTTAAAACAGAAATATGGGCTTAGTCTCGACTACAATGCTGTGAGTGCCGCTGTAAAAGCTGCACGAGTCTGATAAGCATTAAGCAACCATCAAGCAAGAAAGCTGTTTTTGTTTAAGTTGTTTTACATTTCACACAGAGCCCCAACTCTGGAATTACATTAATGTCTCACGGATACAGAAGAAAGGCTTTAGTAACATTTGCTCTGCTAATTTACCTGAGGGAGGAGCAAGTTTTAATTAATATTCTTATTTTAACTTAAGCAAAAACAACTATTCTTTTTGGAGCTCCAACAGAAGCAGGAATCCCTACATTTCCTCGCTGCTGTTTGGTCTTTCTGAATGGATAGATTCACAACGTGGCAGTAATTATATCACAGTCACCACAGAACAGTTCAGGCTTATAGATTTGCTGTACTGGGGACTTCCTTAAAAATTGCAATGAAAGTGCATCTCCACTTTCCTTGTACTTACCTGACCTCACAAGAAGCAGAGATATGGAAATGGATAGCAATGAAATGGCTCAGGCTGAGTGATGCTGACAAGGATCTGGACAAAAGGGTGACAAGGGTGGGGGGAGCATACACATACTGTGCTACCACCATAAACAGTTTGGGGATCTCAAGACTGATTCCAGTGTAACAACCATAGTAGTGAGGGCTCCTTTACAACTGGGCAAGCTGCAGCTGCTTCTTTCCCAGACCTGAGGAAGGGTACCCTGTGCCCAAAAGCTTGTCTAAAGTATCTCTTCCAACTTTGCAGTTGCCCCAAATACAAGATATGACCCAAAAAGTCCTGGTCTCCTGCATATTTCCTGGAACATCATAGCTACATCACTCCAACACTCTTATAACAAAAGTCATTCTTTTCCAGCACAAAAGTTACCACACTGATCCATGATTTAGTAACCTCCAGGCTGGCTTACCACCCCATACTTGACTTTGGCTAGTTTTCAGCCATAACCAGAGGGTCCCCTCACACCACACCATCAGCATAAGTTAATTTTAAAGCTGACCCACCCAGCCCTATATATAAGGTTTCTATCTGGTGCATAGATAACATAACCAATGGATTACCTCAAAGCCCCCAACATACGGGCATGATTAGAGCATCACCAAGTTCTGCTAGAGTAGCCCACTGAGACCTCAGGCAACAAGTCATTTTCGGCAGCAGTGAGAAAGATGCTGTGATCCTTGAGCTATTTCTTTCATATCAGCTTGCAGCTGGTAGATGCTGGGGAACCTCGAAGCACTTCACACAAAGCCACCCATCTGCTACAAGGGAGACGGTACCTCTGGAGAGGTCTTATCTCAGAGCAACCTGACTTCCATGTTTGAGGGAGAAGCCTAATATCCCCTACCACAGAGCTTTTGGCTACTTCAAGGTGGCAGCTTCCCATTATCTCATGGGTTTTTTACACTCCATTCAAGATCCCTTTCCCAATAACAGCCTCAGATTTTGCTCAGAGATTCCTTAAGCAAAGGTATGGTCATGCTTGTCATTTTTAGAGTTGAGCAGCAGAAAGTGGAGAGAAGGTTGTGGTAAAAGCCAGCACAGAAGACAGACATTGGTCAGTGTTCATATCATCAGACCTTTTGGTGGCTTTCAGCAACAGCATGGCGCAATCTGAGGGCAGGCCTGGGAAGACAGCACAGTGCTGGTTCACAGTCAGCTTCCATCAAAACCCTAGGGTAGGTTGGCCAAAAATACAGCCTTCAGATCAGTTTCACCCATCCCATTGGATTCCTGGAGGGGCCAAGAAATTGGAGGCAGGGCCCGCTGCCAAATTCCAGGGTACAAAGTTCCATTAGGCACATGTCATGTGTGGAGGGCTGCTGTGCTAATTCCCACACTGCTACTGCTTGCTCCTCCACCATGCCTTAATCTGGCCCATGAGGAACCCCATGGTTTAGATCGAGCCCAGGAGGTCAATCAAGTTTGACACCTGTCCTAAGCGGTTAGAACCCTCCACTGCCAAATTTTTCCTCCCCTCCCCTGAATATGTACTGGAAATGCTAGAACTGCATTAAACAGTAATGATCTATTCAGGCTAGCTATCTTTGCTGAGAAGCAGGGTATATTAGCTCACTGTGCTAAAATGTCTGTTGCCACTGCATAGCTAGATCTTTATGCTGTACTACACTGTGCTGTGTGTGAAGCATGGGTTCTGCAGAACATGTCAATGGGCCTGGCCAAGAAGTTTCCCCACCTATCCTAGATGAGTGGGTTTTTCAAGGTGTCACTGTCTGCAGCACAACCTCTGTGCAATGTGATTTTCTGATCTAAACTTAAGCGGGATCTAACCAAGCCACTGGTGAGACATTCTTTGAGTCTAAGTAATACAGGAAATGGTGTCAACTGAGAGGCTCTTCTTTCCAAAGTCAGAATTTAGCAAAAGACCCACAACAGTACTTGGAGTCCCAGCAAGCCAGTATTTCATCTCCATTCTTTAACTCCCAAGGCAGCATGCATTTTGGCAGTGGTATGCAATACTACCAGAATATTCCTCCCAATAAATTAAGTGAAAAAACAAACAAATAAATAAATAAATAAATAGAAGAATTCATCATCTCCAAGCATTTTTGTACATTTCATAATCAAGCAATTTGGCTTTCCCAATTGCCTTCTGAATGGTCTATTCATCTTAGGCTACAGTATCTGGGGCCTTCTGTATAAAACTAGATGGCAAAAGCATAGTCCCTACTGGACTTCATGGGGTCCCTGCCGCTTTTTTTCTGAAAACAGAACTCCACAGGGGGGTTAGATATTTAGAGGAGGGAGAGGGATTGCTTTGTCCAATGAATCCACATGTCCTAGAACCTTCAAAATGATAAGACTTATGAAGTGACCAAAGGCCACAGTAGGTATGAGTTTGCTGCTGTTGGTTTTTGTTTTACTTCTAGAATACTGGGCCCACACAAGAATCTGCATGTGTCATTCTTACCCAAGCCATCCCCATAGTTTCAAGTTGATATGAATTTCCTACTACCAACTTCTTTATTATCAAAGTGAGGCAATGTCCTTGCACTTTAACAATAGCTATTTTTCAGTCCAGAATTGGCTGGATCAGGTGATGAAGGTGACATGTAGTAAGCGACAGCTTGATTCACACCCTTTTATTTTCCAAATAAATGGGATAAAATAGGACAAGTAGTAAAAAAAAAACCACACAAGAAAAGCAAAAGTAAAGTTCCATTTCAGGTGAGTTTATTGCATTAGGAACAACTTGCCAGGTCTACAATATTTACAAGTGTTTTCAACCAAATCACAAAACTATTATCCCATGGAATCACACACTTCAAATCCAAAAAAACCCCCCAACAAACCAGACTTAGGGTGCCAGCTTTATAGATACTGAATAATTTACGGAACTGAAGTCAAGGGGGAAAAAAAATACAATCTCCCAACCATGGGTTTTTATGACCACCAAGTCTGCCTCTCCCCTACCCCCTGTTGCAAGAGAACCTGCAGATCTAGTACTCTGTCCTTGCTGATGAAAGCTGGCTTCTGTCCTTTTGTGTATCAGGAACTTAGTTGTATTGAATACTAAGAGACCAATGTTACAAGCTGAATGTTACAAGCTCAGTAACTCATAGAATTGGGCCTCCAAGTCAATCCTACAGCTAACTAAAAGGCATCTGAAAGCCACTGGGATGAGGTCCAAGTCTCAGTCTGTTGCTGGCAAAGCTAAAGAGCACACAGTATAAACACTTGGTAAGGTTCAGTCATCAAATGGAGTCACAGCCAGAGCTATGGAAGTCCACCTTTCCAGCGTGCTCCTGTTGCCTCTAGACACGAGCACTGCAAGAACAATGTAGCATCTACATACCATGCTGCAGTTCCCGTTTCATTTTCTGCAGCTCTCTCTCAAACAAGTTCTGATCTGACCATTTCCTCCACCACCCCACCCCACCTACCTGGCTGCTAGAACTGATGCCAGCAGCTCCTGCATGTTAACTCAGCACTTTCCCTCCTACCCTTCTGCTCTCCCCCAAGGGTCAGGCATTCATAGAACAAGTGCTCCCCCCCAGGAGGACATGAGGCACTGGTATCTAGAGCATAAGAACTGCCATTTACTGGGTCAGACCAAAGATCCATCACAGTGGCAGAGTGGAGGCTGAAAGGGAGAGTGAACTGGGTAGGACTACAGCTATTTCCACTATTCCTCTCACGTGCAACCTACAGCATTTCAGCTCTAGCCCTCCTGTACATTATGCAAAAAGCATGGACAAGTCTGACCTTGGAGTGGGTTGGTTTATTTAGCAGAGCTCTGAGTATTACAGTTGAACTACAGCACTTCAAAATTCTTTTGTACTCCTGTGGTACTGTTTTATTGTAAACAGCTGTCGGCTGTATTCTGGCCTCAGTCGTGTCCATGCATCCCAATGCAGCCAGTAGGACATGTGTACGTACAGCCAAGGGTAGGGGGGTGACCCTATTTGCAAAACTATACTAATTATTCTCTACAAAATACTATATTTCTTGTAAGCTCTCTCTTTTCCCTCCCCTCATCCCTCATCATAAGCAGGCACCAAAGTACATCATGCAGATGCAAAACTCTTCTCTTGTTAGAGTTACAGGCAAAACCACTTTAGTGAACAAATTCATCAATGCCTGAGCCCACACCCCATTAGTCATCTTAGTGATGGGGCTCCTCCTCATAGCTCTGGCAAGCATATTTGACTAGACTGTCACAGTGAAGTCAGTGCGCTGGCTGCCAGCAACTTCTGAATCTAAAATGATCTTTTTACAACACCATAAATAATCCACACGTAATAGGCAATGTTACCTACAAGTGTCCACAGGTAGGTATGGGGAATGGGGACTGAACAAGGTCTTGAGAACGAGTTAAAGTGAGATTTGAAATTGTGCCTTCTGGGTTGGTGGTTGTTGGTTTTTTTGGTTTTTTTTTTTTGGGGGGGGGGGGGTTGCTTTTGATTTTTTTTTGTTTTGTTTTTTGTTTTCAAAAGAGAAACATTGGCTTAATACAAGTGTAACTTGCCCCCTACTGGCAAGTGCTATTAATAAAACCAAACAAACCAACAAACAACCCAGGTGTCCAAAAGACATTCATGCAAAGGAAGCTTCTCTTCAGGATGTCAGAGTCAACATGCTTTGCTGACACCAGCTATTGCTATACTACAAAAGACTCAAAGTGTATCAGAGCTGTGGTCGCCAAATGACTAGAGAAGCATGAAGCACTGACATGCTGCTCACATCTTCAGGAGACAGCCCATTTCCAAATACAAATAAAATCTCAGAAGAATTAGCAAGCTGCTCACTGCAAAAAAAGCAATATGTGAAGGGTTTGTTTTTTATTTCAATGAAAAAGACCAAACACTCAGGGAATTCAGACTCATTACCTCAAAAGTCACAGCCAGGCCACATTCTGCTTTTGCAAACTGTACAGGCAGTCTCCACTGAAGACTATGCTCAGGGGCAGACTTTGGACTGGTAAAGGTTTACTTACTGGGACAGATTCTGATTTAAAGCTACAACACTTGCACATGTGTCAACAAAGTAAAACTGAATAGTCACAACGTGGAATATACTGTCACTTCTGAATGTAAGAACCACCACCACAATGCTAAATACAAATGATGTAAAGCTGCTTTAAAAAAGCAAGAGAGACTGCCCAGTGGGGTTGAGAAATTCATAGGACAGAGGGAAATTACTTGAATATTCTTGCCTTTTTTGAGAGACCATAAAAGAAAACTGTAGATATTTCACTGAGCAACATTTCCTCCACATGGTAACCTGCTTGTCATCAAAATCTCTCTGCCTCTGTAAGAAGCAGATCTTGAGAATACCCTGGCAACTGTGCTTGTGGAAATGCTTGTAAAGACTTCATTGTAGAAGCCACTCTAGTCCAACTTGCTTTACCTGGGACTGTACATGGCAGGCTCAGTGAGAACAAGGAGATATTCACAGGTGTTGGATTAGACCTCAGTAGAATCAACAGGAGCATTTCTAGCAGTTTTAATGAATCAAGCTCAGCACACCTATTAAGTGTTTAAGCTCTCAAAAAATGCAAGGAGGGATGGAAAGCCAAGTTTAAAGTTCTGCCTAGGCTTTAAACCTCTTTGCGCTATGTGTATGGGCTAGCTTCTGCTGAGCTACAAAACTGAAGCCCTACTACGGATGCCCTGATACAACCCAACAGAATTTAGCTGTACAAGAAGGTTTTGGTAAAGACATGGTGTAGAGGAAGAAAGAGAACATCTCCATGGCAAATTAGCCTATGCCAATGTTTAGCAGATACAAGACACAGCTATGTCCACAAGAAAACCCCACCCAAAACAAACAAACAACTTTGACTTAAGTTCTCCTCCAGGACAATAGTTAGCCTTCAGCCCACAAGGCGATTCTTTGAGCCTGAAAATGAGCTGCTAAAAATAAAGCTGCATCAAACATAGCAGCATTACTGCAATAAGCTCAAGGAGAGGTGTGTGTATTACATGGATAGGCATCTTAAAAAGAGAGGACTTCCAGCAGACAGTTAATCAGGTGCTTTATTGCCAACACTTACTTTTTTGCAATTTGGGAGAGAATAACACTGGTGAAAGTCAGAGACTAACCCTATAGTGATCCCAGTGCCATGCAGTGCAAGCTACCCATATAAGGCTCTGCTAATACTCATTCCAAACCAGTAACACATCCTCCTACTCCTGCCTTGGGCCTCTCTCAAACTGAGTTTTGAGGCAAATTGTGTAACAATTATATGCTGTTCTAACTATCATCTAGATGAAATCATTAACTCTATTTTCTCCCACCTATAACTCTCCCTTCTCCTGTTGAGATCTCAACTCTCATCTTCAAAGGAGACTGGCTAATATCCTTATTTAATACTTAATAATAAGCCCCTCCACTTACACAGCACTTAAAATGAAGTAGTCTGTCAAGTGCAACTTAACACTAACAAAGCATTACTTGTTACCACACACACAGCTGAGGGTCAGCATCTGTAAACACTATTTATTTCTTCTCAGTAGGTATGACTTTCCCTTGATCTTCCACCTTTTTAATGGCAGCCTGGATAGCCTCTTGATCACCCAGGAACTGGTGAGGGCTAAGAGGATGCAGATTTTCATCCAGTTCAAGAAGGACTGGCACACCAGTAGGAAGGGTCACATTAGCTATGTGCTCATCAGAGATACCTGCCAAAGAACAAAGAGACACAGTTAAAACACAGGACAACACAACCACTTGCATTAAGATTTCCTTAAAGTATCTCTAAAGAAGTTGGACTAGGCCACTAGGCTCTCTACCAAGGCAAAATCTAGTTAGCAAAGTAGGGACGAAGCACTGTTGACTCCTTGATGACATTTCTGGCTCAACCCTGGCTCCAGGATATGCCAGTACAATATAGCATGTGCGCTGAGGCCTGTCAGCAGACAGCAGCTTTTAAGGAATTATCTGTCCAGCTGGATCACAGCATGGAGAGGGCAGCACAGGAGCTCACCATACTGGTGAACAAGTTAAGAGGCTGTGACTTGGATGACTACACAGTCCGGTGGGTGGCGAATTGGCTGAAGGGTCGCACCCAGAACGTCGTGGTGGATGGATCGGCTTCGACCTGGAAGGGTGTGGGTAGTGGGGTCCCGCAGGGTTCGGTCCTCGGACCGATACTCTTTAATGTCTTCATCAGCGACTTGGACAAGGGAGTGAAATGTACTCTGTCCAAGTATGCAGATGACACAAACCTATGGGGAGAAGTGGACACGCCGGAGGGCAGGGAACAGCTGCAAGCAGACCTGGACAGGTTGGACAAATGGGCAGAAAACAACAGAATGCAGTTCAACAAGGAGAAATGCAAAGTGCTGCACTTAGGGAGGAAAAATGTCCAGCACACCTACAGCCTAGGGAATGACCTGCTGGGTGGCACGAAAGTGGAAAGGGACCTTGGAGTCCTAGTGGACTCCAAGATGAACGTGAGTCGGCAGCGTGATGAAGCCATCAGAAAAGCCAATGGCACTTTATCGTGCATCAGCAGATGCATGACGAATAGGTCCAAGGAGGTGATACTTCCCCTCTATCGGGCGCTGGTCAGACCGCAGTTGGAGTACTGCGTGCAATTCTGGGCGCCGCAATTCAAGAGGGATGCGGATAACCTGGAGAGGGTCCAGAGAAGGGCCACTCGTATGGTTAAGGGCCTACAGACCAAGCCCTACGAGGAGAGACTAGAGAAACTGGACCTTTTCAGCCTCCGCAAGAGAAGGTTGAGAGGCGACCTTGTGGCTGCCTATAAGTTCATCACGGGGGCACAGAAGGGAATTGGTGAGTAGTTATTCACCAAGGCGCCCCCAGGGGGTACAAGAAATAATGGCCACAAGCTAGCAGAGAGCAGATTTAGATTGGACATTAGTTCCTGCCTATGCAGGGGGTTGGACTCGATGATCTATTGAGGTCCCTTCCGGCCCTAACATCTATGAATCTAGGAGCCAGCTATACACCCAGGGGGGATGCACCTCTTGAAAGCACTATGGAAGCAGCAAAGACATGCCACTCTGCCCAAGTAAATTCCCAGCAAAATTTATACAAGTAGTTTGTTTTCCCTTTGGCCTACACAAAGGGGAGTACATCAAGAAAGAGGATCTGCAAAGCACTCCCCACAAACTGCTGAAATCCTGGATAGCCGTCACTAGAGGTCGTTACTGGTGGTCGTAATAGACAGTTTACCTGAATGCTTCTCAAACACTTAAGAGTCTAACTTTCATTGACTTTCAAACAAACAAGGTCTATATACAGTCCCCTGACAAGCACAGGAGCACCACCAGTGGTGTAATTAGGGGTGACTGCAGCCCTGGGATGCTAACTTAGAGATGCCAGAATGGCAGCCTCCCAGGAAGTCTACACCCATGTTTCTCAGCCCGCTGGGTCATGACCGAAAAGTGGGTCACAAGAATATACGAAAGGGTTGTGAACGAACTTTAAAGGTGGATCAACAAACTTTAAAAATAGATTCTCCTTTAAAGGAGAAAAATGTGGGGAAACTGTGACTTTTCCCCTTGCAGGCTGGAACTCTGCCAGCCTGCAAGGGGCTGCTTGAGGTTCCCTGTGCACCCCACATACCACCCCCCTCCCCCAGGGCATAGGGGTGAAGGCAGTGGGTTAGAACTGGTCATCTATGTTTACAAATGGATCCTGGTCAAAAAAGGTTGAGAACCACTGGTCTACACCATGGCAGTGGCAGCAGCTGAGTGAAAGTACTTCCTGCAACTGCTGTAGCACCAGCAGCACCACCACCACACCGCAGCAACCAGGGAGTTTGAGCCCACATGGTATAAAAATCTGACAACCAACCCCACCCCCCCACCCCCCTCTCCAGAGCAAAGCAACCCTGTTCTGCACCCTCCACTTTCCCCAATCCTTCAGCAGAGTTTTGCCTAGGGTTTATGCTCCAAGTGCTGCAGAGAAACAAACTCCCATCTTCTTGCTCCTGTTCTGTGCTTGCTTAGGCCAGACAATGAGTATTAGAGGAGGCTAGGACAGACAGCAGAGCTCTACTCTCAGGATCTTTCTAATCACCCAGGAGGCTAACAGCTGTAAGGGTTTGTCTTTACTTAAATCAAACAAACATTTTTCTCCCAGAAAATAAGGTTGGTTTTGGGTTTTTTTTAAAGGGGGGAGGGGGCAGGGTAAACTGTTGATGGCTTACTAGATCCCTCCTAAGAACAGAATGTTTTTGAAACACTGGGCTTACAGAAGCAGGTTGCAACTGTAACGCTAGACAGCCTCAATCAATGCAATGCAATCAAGTTTCTAACTAAATTAACAGTAAAGTAGACAAAACAAAAAGCATCTTGTCAGCTGCTCACAAGAAAGAGGGCTCTCCCTGAATACAGGAGTGCAAGCTTAAGCGATTCTCACATCAGGCAGGGCGAGGAACAACATGTAATCACAAGCACAGATAATAGCAGAGCTGTGGCTGCACGGAGGTTGTCATCTACTGGCTACCTGCCTGAGTATTTCCTCAGGGTGCTAGGCTGGTTTTGCAGCCTGAGCTGAATCAGTGCTGCACTGGCGGCACAATTATCAGTACCTAAGCAGCTGCCTTTGGTCCATCATTTGTACACATCTTCCTTGAGGGGCAGTACTCAAGGCTCGACACAGAACTCCAGGTGAGGCCTCATCAGTGCTAAATACAGCAAAGGATCATCTGAGTGTCCATATTTTTTCAGTCTACACATCCCCTAAACCCCATTCATGAAAGTTACTTATGCTGGGATTTTCAAATGTGTGCGAAGGGAGTATGTGAAAAATAGGACTTGTTTGATAATCTTATACTGGATCAGCTATATAGCTGGGAGAAATGCAAGATGAGTATTTTGGGCTCAAAATGCATTCCAGCTTTCTTGGAAATCTTCCTTAAACCTTGATAAGAGCTTAAATCTCACTTTCAAATATGACATCAATCATTTAGGTGCTGCTGAGATTGTTACTAAAGTTGTTGTCTATTGCTGAATCTCAGCGGTGGCAGATGACAAAACAAAGAGCAGTGGTCTCAAGTTCTAACAAGAGAAATTTAGGTTAGATATTAGGAAGAATTTTCTCACTATGTGAGGTTTGACCTAGAAACCACTATACAAAGCCCAAGCAAAAGTCTCTGTTATGTAACTAATGCCCATCTGCAATGATAAGGAGGAGACAGTCTTAGATAAAGGAGGCTTGAAAACAAAAGCAGAATCAGAGGACTAGGGCAAAGAGCTAATTTAAATAGTAAAAATCACGCCCCTAGGTGGGGAGAAAGTATGCTAATGAAACATACATGTATGTAAATGAGATACATAGCTAAAACACAGGTATAGAGACATGCTCAGTAAAGAACTCCTTGTGTCACTCCTTTATAACCAATTAGCAAACAAGAATGCTTATGAAGGTCCAATACTCTTGTATAAAAGATGCTTAGAATTAAGAATCTGTGCGCTTGTTACGTGAAATTATTCCGCTTGCACCTTTTATTGCTAGCAATAAATCTTCTTTATACTTTCACCCCTGGTATCTTTATTGGCCTTTGCATACCGGGCACGATCCCAGACTTGAGCTGGGGCTCAACAACTAGAAGGGTAATGAACCACTGGAACAGGCTACCCAGAGTTGTGGTGGAATCTCCATCCTTAGAGGCTTTTAAGACCCAGATGACTCATGCCCCGCCAGAGTGGTTAATCATTATAGACAGTATGGTCTATTGTAAAACAGATATAAAATAGTCAAATAAAAGCTAAAGTTCACAAGCTCTAATAAGAAAACCCAAATCAGTTTCTGTCTGCACAGGGACCGTGTAAATTTGTGGTTTCAGTGTAAACTAAAGCTCTTGTGAATGCCACATGGATTTATTTGTGAATCTGGTTCTCACACCCAAATTAAGGATGGTGTGCAGCAGGAAAGTTGATGACATAAGCCCTTGCAAGGCACAAAACCCTTTATGCTATCCTATAGGAGAGAGTGAGGTTGCTCTGCAGAAAAGCATAAGAGTTCCTAGGCCTTTTCCACACAGAAGAAGAAATTATGTTGCAGCTCCTGCCAGCAGCTCCAGGAGCTGCCAGGGGAATCATGTTCAGGGTATATACTCAAGGTCAATGTGTTTTTAGCAAGTTTTATTCTTTAAGTTAAAGCTTTTAAGGCATATGCCAGGGTGTTTTGTTTTGTTTTGTATTTAACAGAAAATGATCTCAAATTTACAACAAAACTTAACCTCCAGGCTCTTTAAACACTATAAGCCAACTTCACTACAGATCCAAAGATATGAACCTAAACTACTACCAAGAAACCCACAAAATATTTGGCCCCACATTTAGGAAAGAACAAAGTTCCTGGAATAAGACAGTCATTTGTGAGGCTATCAGAGACTTTTTTAGAATCACCCAACACAGATCAAGTTATAAAGAAGCATTTACATAGTCAACAGGTCACTGTCCAAACAAATTTGGCCAGGGACCTGAATGAACACTTCTCCGCAAGAACATGGGAAAAATCTTAAATTCCTACAAATGCTTGGGTATGTTTTGCACCTTCCGCAAACAAAATTTAAAAAAAAAAAAAAATAATAAATTAAAAATTCTAGCAGTGTGGCAAGTGGTGCCCTGCTGGGGCTTTAATTGGGTAATAACTCAAAAAAAAGTCACATAGTAAACAAAACACCTCATACTGCATCAGCTAGGTTTTTCTGGATTTTTCATGTTCTGAAACATACCCTGTTTCTTTATATCAGGGGTCAGCAACCCCCGGCATGTGTGCCGAGCACAGCATGCAAGGCCATTTTGCTCAGCATGCCACCACCAGCCTGGGTTCTAGGCAGCTGCTGCCAGCCGCAAAGCCCGGGCTGCTCCCAGCAAGCTGCAAGCAGACTGGGCTCTGTGGTTGGCAGCAGCTACCCAGAGTGTGGGTCAGCTGCAGCCAGGAGGCTACAAGTATCTGCTCCGGGCTCTGGCATCAGCTCCATACCGGCAGGTGCACAAGCACCTCAGAGTAGACAGTGGGGGAGGGCCCTGAGGCAGTACAACCCCAGCCTCTCCCCCGCTGCTAGCACAGAGCTGATGACTGGGCTCCGGAGCCTGGCGCAGGTGTTTGTAGCCAGCCTAGGCTCTGGGCAGCTGCAGCAGGCTCCACAGCCCTGGCATCAGATCCATGCTGGCAGCAACTGCACATGCACCTCAGAGCAGACAGCGGGAGGGATGTGATGCCTCAGGCCCTATACCCACCATCTGCCCTGAGGCATGCATGCACCCACCAGTATGGAGCTGATGCCGGAGCCCGGAGCAGCTGTTTGCAGTCTCCAAGCTGCAGCCGGCCCAGGCTCTGGTAGCTGCTGCCAACCACAGAGCCCAGGCTGCTTGCAGCTGAGCCTGCCTGACTCCCACCTGCTCCAAGCCCAGCCCTGGCCCAGCCCTCCACCAGGATGAGGCTGGCACTGCAAGGATCACTGCATCTTTTGCAGACTTAGCTGTGCGGGGTGGGTGGATGGTTGGGTTGATGGGCAGGCTCTGAGCCGGGGCCTTGGCCAGCTGTGCTGCAGCCCCGGGGGCTGGCTCCCTAGGGAAGCACAGGGGCTCTGGCAGGACCAGGGCATTGTTAGCTTGGACTTTGTCCAGTGGCCCAGGAGCCGGGCTCCATGCACCCGCACAGCTGGTTGTGTGGGTTTGTCTGCCTCCTCTGTCTGGTTCTGTGTGCACACACGTGTCTGGTTCTGGATGTGTGCATGTGTCTGTTCTGGGTGCATTCTGGTTCTCTGTGTGCACATGTGTGTGTCTGGTTCTCTCTCTGCTCTCCTTTTTCTTTCTCTCTCCTCTTTCTTTTATTTGTCTCTTTTTTCTCTCTCATTGCAACATGCTCAACAAAAAAGGAATACACAACAAAGGCAACATTTATGATTATTAAACATACTAATATGCAGTGCATCCTGCCATGTCCCCCCCCATCCCCCCTGTTTTTCTGGCATGCCGGCACTCCGGCACCTTCCAAGGTAGACACTGTTTTTTTCAGCACTCCAGCCAAAAAACATGGCCTACCCCTGCTTTATATGATGCTCCCCCTGATAATTACAGGTTCATTACCTGACAGAGTTGGAGGTTAAAGGGACAGAAAGAACTTCTACAGAAACACTCAATTGTACTAAAAGAAACCAAACAGGTGTTTTTTGTTTTTTGTTGTTTTTTTTTTACAGGGGACTCACTACTCATGCCCAATAAATATCCTATTTGCTAACATGTCACTTTTTTGTTGCATATAAAACACAAGGAGAACACTTCAAGCCGATTCAGTAGGACACTGAACAGAAATCAGACCAGAAGATCTTGAACATATGCTACCATGACCATCTCAAGAGTCAGCTAAACCTGCTATCCAGTTACTTCTGATGTTGTAACAGAAGCCAAGTGACCTTTTATTTAAAACTTCTGCACCTGCACTGGCCAGTATTGCAATCCCATCAAAATTCACAGACTAAGAAGGATGAAGCCAGGACAATACCATATTTCCTTGAATATAAGAGAACCCTGAGTAAGATGACCTCCCTCCCCCAATAATGAAGTTCCATATATGAAAAAATTATAAATTTGTCATCATTTTCCAGGTATAGAATTGAATTATTGGAGGTTTGCCTTGCATGTCTCCCTCCCACTACTACAAGGGGGAAATAAACCAGGAGGGTCAAACTGCACCCTTGCCCCACCCCCCCAACTTTTCTCTCCTGCCTCCCCTTCCTCCCCCCTTACCATCAGACTCTGCCCTCAATGAGCATATATGCAAGTGAAGAACCCATTTGAAATCACTGACCTTGGAATTAAACATAACTATGAATTTTTATATAGTATCCATAAACTTAATTCATCCAGAATTGATACATGCTACATTTTGAAAATGCTGCAAGTTTTAACACAGGTATTCCATAAACACACTTCTAAGTAGCACTTACTTATATATAATACAAACTATGCATGATATTATTAGCC
This sequence comes from Alligator sinensis, assembly GCF_000455745.1. NCBI lineage: Eukaryota > Metazoa > Chordata > Crocodylia > Alligatoridae > Alligator > Alligator sinensis. Next base: position 525,424 of record NW_005841929.1, read on the forward strand.
CAAAGCCAAAAGGCTCATGTATTGCCATACAATTCCTTGGGCTGGGCCCCACTAGTCAACAGCGTTGCAAGTTATATTGACCCCGCAGCTTGGCACTGCTCAGTATGAGTGTGCGCTTCAGATACCTGCCACAAAGGAGTCATGTGCTAATTAGCCCCCTCTTGTGATTGGAACTGGGTGTTCTTGGAATGAACCCTGGGATCCTTCAAAACTTACATGCAGGTGAGGAATAGGGCAGCCTGGCCTAGCTTCACCTCATGGAGGGCAAGGCCACACTAATCATATGCAACAGGCTGCGAAAGGGGGTGACAAAGAGATTCCAGGGGAATTGTTTGGGGTCACTTTTGGTGATGTTTGCCAGGCATTTAAGGCTAGTGAAGAATCAGGAATTATTAAAAGTGGGAAAGACAAAGGCGCAGTGCAGCTGTGGGAGTGCAGAGGAAGTTTAAATGTATTCAATATGGTGGCTCACCATGACTTTATAAAGAGTCAGCGTTAAGAAGGACTGAGCACAAGGGGCAGCAGCATCAAGCATCTTATTTAGATGGGCTGCACTAACCCATCTTTGTGGTAGGTTCCCATCTTCATGTTTGTCCAATATGGGCTATGTGTTTTATAGTCAAGTTCCACATTGGAGACATTTAATCAACTTCACAGTTGGCTTCTATTGCTGAGCACATGCTGCTTTTGGCAGCAGTTTTACAGTGGACAATGTATTTTATCAGGTTTCCTTGTATGCCAATGTAAGATGAGTGGCTTTTTTCCCCTCATGCTGATTGGGAGAGGCTCATCTTGTATTCCAGTTAATATGGTAGTTGGATTTTAGCCTTTTGAGGCACTACAGGAAGTAGCACTGGTAATTCAATAGATAACACTCTTCCCTCCAAGTCTATTTCATATTAGCCTCAGCATAGTGTCCCTGGAGGTTCCGTCTTCCAGAGCAAGTCCCAAAGCAAATATTCTTCCTACTTGTGGTCACAAGAGGTCCCAAAAGCATTCAAAAAGTGGGGAGGAAAAAGAAAGGGGTATCCACCCCAGAATCTTAGATAAATTTCAACTTGGATTATGGCACTCCTACCTACCAAAATTCCTCTTGCAGTTTCAAATGAACATCTCTATGTCCCATCATATGGTGTTCTTGTGTGGTATCAAATAGCTGCTACAGTCCACTACAACAGCAACTCCATACAAAATTGGTACAGCACTTTTAAATAAGTTACTCACACTTTTCATTCTAAGGTTTTATCAGGCATACTGTCCAAGCTTATTTATGCATATTATTGAATCTGATCTACTGCCAAACAAATGTGACCCCACAGTTATGTGCATTTTTACTTCAACAGTTTGTGTCAGTATTCTCCTGCAGTTAAGCTCATAATTTCACTCCCATAAAGATCAACCCTCACTGTACAAGCTAAAGACACACTTCTTGATCAGATGCCAGCCTCAGCTGTGCATTATTAAAGAGCTATGAAGGATTCAATCATTTGTCAGGAAAGCTGAGGATTCCCTCAACATGGGAACAAGACTCAGAGACCTTGTTGATGAAGCCAAAGCTGCTATTGGAACAGAAGTTCCACCAACCTTTCTTTGACAATCAGCTGACACAAATTACTGCCCCGAAATATTTAACAGCTAGAATGCAGAGTAGATTCACATCCTCTGGTACTTGATTTCTGGCCTTCTAAACTAAACTAAGTTTCAAAAGTCAGCTGACCTTCCCCCTTTCTCATCTGTTCCCAATAAGCAATTTGCATGTTTAAAAAAAAAACAACACCAAAAAAATGCCCAAAAAATCATGAGGCTACTGTACTAGGATATAAACAGATGTCATCAAATGTGTGACAAACAGCCTATCCACTTAATTGGGAAAAACACGTCTCCCCTTGTCCTGCATTGGGCCGTGGCCTGATGCTGCATGATGACAGATGACATGTTCCCCACTTACAGAGACATGCCTCAGACTCCTTGGGAGGCCTATGCAAGAGAGGAATGCTGGAGTTTCCCCACTTAGAGATGCCCTGAAGATTGCCCAAGCCATGTATCTATGAGAGAGGAAATCCGAACAGTGGATCCTGGGTCTTAAGGGGCCCGATTGTGCGTGGGAATTCCTGGGGCATGCAGGATTGGGCACGGGCGCTTCAAGCCCTGGGAGTGCCTGCGTGGGGAAGCTGGAGACCACAGGCAGCTCCAGGCTGACTGTGCTCTCCCACCATAAACCTAACAAACATCTGCAGCAATAAAGCAGCACAAATTGGTACCACTTATGTCACAGCCACAAATTTTGGGAATTTGTGGCATGACAAGGGGTATGGATATCCATTTGCTTGGCCCACACAGAAGAGAAAGCCCAGCAAAACTAAGGGAGGAATCTCATGCATTTAGCCATGGTTCACACAGAATATATATTCCTTTCCCTCACTGGAGCATTTTGGCACCATTAAGATAGCAGCTTCAACTCCAGATGACAGCAAAAAATCCAAATGTAAAAAAGGTGCCACTCTCCATGGGGGAAAGAAGAAAAAGGATGTGTAAGGAAGGGATGCATAATTCCCCTGAAAAAGGACCTCAACAAGATAACAGCTTGGGGTGGCAGTCTACTTCTGAGACTATTTTCATTGCAACAGCAGAACTATCTCCAGGAAGACGGGCTAGACCAACTGGCAATTTTGCAGTAGGGTGCTTACAGAAGGGTCTCAAAGTGCCAAGCGTCAGGAAAAAGTTACAGCTGGTTCCCTTTCAGAAGGATTTCAGACAATCTCTTTGTGCATCCCAATCCTGCAGTTGGGCAGTTCAGAAAATTCAGTGTTTGGCATCTCAGACTGTCACATTAAGCTATTAAACTGTAGCTTTATTCAAAAGATTCTTTGTTGACATCTACAGTAGTTAAACAGTTCTCAATGTCTCCACTGCATCTTAGCCACTCATTAAATTTCTATGTTTTCAGGTCCGTCTCCCCACCCCTAAAGTCAGATGACATACATATGTGGCTGCCGATATTGTTTTTATTTGCAGCACAGTAGTGCATAGCAGACTCCAGTCACAAATTATCACTACACAGTGTAAAAATGATTGGGGATAGGAGTGGAATGGATGGGGGGAGGAAGCAGGCGGTGGGGGCAGAAGTTGCAAGGTGAGGTCACAGCAGGAGACTTCAACAAGCAAGCACAGAACAACTACATGGGGTGGGGGCTTTCAAAAGGCACAAATGGGCCAACCCCTCCTGATGTAACCAGGGCAGCAAGATGTGCACATCTGTTGGGCCTGGGAAAGGTGTCCCACTAGCAGTTCTGAGGTCCTCTAACACCACTACTACATATCAAATCACCTCAACATGCTGCCAGGGGCATATACTCCACAGACTGATTAGCAAACCTCATCTATTCATGCCTGGCAAATTTTATTCCTATTTTCTATCCCCTCCCTCTACTTTTCATTACTGGTCGAGAATGGGCCCCATTTACCTTTGCCCCACTTCAAGCTGACTATATACAGGATTATACACACGTCCTTATTGAAGGGTTGTAGAAATAAGAGGTTCTGGACAAGACAGAATATTTTGGGGAAAAAAAAAAAATTATACCTGTCCATAGGAGTTCTCACTGTACAGGAGTTCCTTTCATCCTAAAATGCATGCAGAAGTAACATTCAAATGAAGGGGGCAGAGGGTAAAATAATAATTTTGCATGGAAATCATGACAGATCTTTCAGACATTTTAACACACCCTGATTATACCTATTCATAGAGCTGGGGAAAAAAAAAAAAAGACAAGACAAGACAATACCACACACAATCAAAGTCTTCTTAGCCCGAATGATCTCATAGGAGTTCTCACTGTACAGGAGTTCCTTTCATCCTAAAATGCATGCAGAAGTAACATTCAAATGAAGGGGGCAGAGGGTAAAATAATAATTTTGCATGGAAATCATGACAGATCTTTCAGACATTTTAACACACCCTGATTATACCTATTCATAGAGCTGGGGAAAAAAAAAAAAAGACAAGACAAGACAATACCACACACAATCAAAGTCTTCTTAGCCCGAATGATCTGCTGCTCCAGTGAACGTGTGTGTGTGGTTGGCAAGCTATCTTCAAATTAATTATAATAAGGGCAATATTTATATGAAATTAATTACTGGCCTTGTTTCAAAAACAGCTGTGTTTCAAAGAGATTTCCAAAGGAGTCAATTAAAGTTTCTCTCCAAACCAACTAGCTAAGTAGTTATTTTATCACAGTATGTTAGTCAGGTCTTACTGGCATTCTAAGCCTTCTGGTTTAAATCTAGATACATACGACTGATTTTTAACAACTAAGGCTACAGCTAATCAATATGGCAAGACACTCAGGAATGGGCACTTATTTTTGACGCCCTGCTTGGGTACTGTGAGCCTGATTTTTAGAAGTGCCAAGACACAACTCTAGCCGAAGCTGACTGGAACTGAAGGTTCACAACAACCATGAAAACAAACAAACAAACAAAAATATCAAGATACTCAAGCTGGTCACCCAAAAAGCCAGGGGCCAAAGTATCTGCCTATATAACCACTGATCTATCACTTTAAAATCAGGCAAAACTCCAGCTAGGAAGAATCTCCAAAATTTTCAGGCAAATCAGCACCTTGGAGGATAAGGTCTCCACCAGACCTATGATTTACTGCAGTTTGCCTAAAAACACATTTCAGTTTTAGATCTGGAAGCCTCACATCATCAACCTCATCTGCATGGTTCCAGTGACAAAGAAGCCAGAACATACCTGAACAGAACAGCAGAGAATTACATGTTCAGGGCAACAGAAGGCAGGAAAGAAGCTGTCAGCTGGCATAACAGCTATGGAACTGGGCACTGTACCAATATTTCAGTGTATGGAATCCACTAAAGGGAGGCAATATACCATGGTACACACAGGAGATGCAACTCCATGGGCATATCTACATATGCACTTTACTGCACAGTAGACTAATTTACTGTACAGTAAAGCATCACCGCCTACACGTGCGCAGCAACTGGACTGATGTAGACTAATTTACAGCAATGTCAGATAGTCCCATCAGATACAGGGACTATCCAACAGCAGAGTAAATTACTGTGCTTAAATACACATGTAGATAGTGACATCGGAAAAAGTTTACTCTGGCTCAAATTGCACCGGAGCTTATTCAACCACACTAATTGCACGTGTAGATGTGTCCTATATTTCATCCAGTTACTTCACCCCTTAAGGACTATGTACAGCTATTATAAACTTAGACCAGTCCCTAAAGTACTCTAACTTGTGTTGGGAATTGGGCATCTGTAGCTTCAAAAATCAAGGTGCTGTAAACAGCTGTCACAGCCCTGAGAGCTGCAGCAAGTAATTCTTGGAGGTAGCCAAACCATACAAGCTTTAAAATGGGTGTCAAACCAATTACAAATGTTACCTATTCCAAGTGTGGTTAAACCTGTATTTAATGTGGTTAAAATAATGCAGGAATTGTAGTTGGCTTGCAATGCGTCACCCCTGAAAGAGAGGCTTGTCTGGCATATGGCTGTTTTCCTGGAACAGGTTCAACCCAGTTGTAAGGAGACAGGGTGCTGTGCCATATGGGCAAAGCACACTATCTTTATTAATGCAACTGATTTCCCTTCAGTGTAGTGTGTCATCCCCGAAGATGCTGCTCTAAGTGTTCGGCATGCATTTCCTCCATGAACTTTATCCCTGCCGAAGCAACAGCTGCCCAGATTGTCCCAGAATGCCCCAGTATGAGTAGTGTTCAATAGATGCACATTTGTTCTTTGATTCAAGATAGCTACTTTGTAACACTTCATAGAATGAGCCAGGGTGATCACATCTCTAACAGAACACAACATCACAGTTAAAAATGGTGCTATAGGCAAAAGCTAAATTAGTAATTGAAAAACTGGAAGACATGTTATATTAAATTGAGGAAGACAAACTTGGAGCCAAGGCTGTAAAAATAAGATCTGTCCCAAAACTGGCAACAGCCTAAGGAATATTATTAACTCACCCTTTTTCAGACCCCGAAGGAATCAGTAAAACTATACAGGATTCAGAATGTATCTGTTCAGTGCCATGCACTCTCTAGACAGGAAAGGAGATAATGTGCCTATGTAGATTTGCTGGGCTTAACAAACTTCTGTCTGACACAGCATGTGAGCACTGCAGTGGCTTTTTAATCGTGACTTAATTAAGAGACAAATCTTATTTGTTGCCATGGTGTGTAACTTCCTTTGCATTCCTACCACACACTTCAAAAGCCAAGCATTTGACTTAAACTGGGATAAAAATAGCAAGGTATAATATCTAGGTATTTCAACAACCACACCATAGTTGGCAACAGCCACATGGCTAAATTCTGACCCCAAGTACATTGGTATCTATCCAGAATAACCCAATTCATCCAAATATATACCAATACAGAAGAGATCCAAAGCTGAGATTAAAGAGACAACTTCCATGCCACCATTCTTCCTAATGTCCTATTTTTGCTCCTGGAGATCAAGCTAAAAAACACACTGCTCTTATATAATGCAAATATTAAAAGCTACTACTTTCATAGTTAGTGAAGGATGCATAGGGCAAAAATAAGGTTGACGTCTAGTAAAAAAGTTACATTGTTAACAAAGTTGGCTCAGGGCTCATGGGCTGATACAACTCAAGAACAAATTATTTTTACTTACTGAAGCACACTTGAGAGGGACAACAAGATCCTTACCTTCCAAATGCTTGAGCAGGGCCCTAGCACTGTTCCCATGAGCAGATATGAGGATCGTTTTGCCACTTTTCAGTTCCGGCACTATCTTTTCATTCCAGTAGGGAAGGAGTCTAAGAAGCACCTCTTTCAAGCTTTCAGCCCTTGGAAGCTGGTCCTCTGGAACATCACAGGACTTATACCGGCGATCATTATAAATCTCATTGTAGTAAGGATGAGATTCCGTTATGGGAGGTGGAGCAACATCATAGCTTCTTCTCCAGATCTTCACTTGCTCTTCCCCATGGTTCAAAGCCATCTCTGCTCTGTTGAGACCTATCAGTGCACCATAGTGGCGTTCATTCAGCCGCCATGATTTCTGAACAGGGACCCATTCCTGCCCCATTTCTTCTAGCACCAGACAAGCAGTCTGAATAGAACGAGTTAGGATGGATGTAAACACAAGGTCAAACTCAAAACCCAGGGATTTGAGATGTTTCCCACAGTTCTGAGCTTCCTTTATCCCATCACTGCTCAGCTTCTGATCCACCCAGCTGCAAAAGCGGTTCTCCTTGTTCCAGGCTCCCTCCCCATGTCTTAACAGCACAAGTTTGTACTTTGTCATTTTGACCACTGCACAGCTTGCGACTGGTCTGGCATTTAATGATGACACATCTAGACAGAGATGAGACATACAATGAGCACATCAAATCAGTCCATTATGCAATGTTACAATGGGAAACTTAGCATTAGACATCTGCTGGTGTAACCATCTGCTACAATTTATTTTGGGCCCTTTGAGTGTTGTGGCCTCTGAAATAAGTTCTTTATGACTTTAGTACCACCTCATCCTCAGCTTTGAGCTCCTTCTACAATATTTAATAAAAATATAACCACCCTCCTACTTTTAGAGCATACTTTTTCTACACAACCTGTAACTGTCAGGCTAACCAGGTCATAGTAACATAGTGCTTAGGGTCGGAAGGGACCTAAACAGATCATCAGGTCTGACCCCCACATGCTGTTATATGCTTATTAAAGCTTCAGAAATACAAACCATCCTACTCTGCTGTGCTGCTTCAAACCCTTAAACAATGCAGCCCTGGTCTACATATCTGATTTTGCTTAATCACATGTGCCCCAAGACACCTCTTTATTGCCACTTATGCCAATATCCATGTCCTGTTCTCCACCGCGGCCCCTAGGGAGCCCTTCACGCTCCCTTGTCCATAGTTACCTGTACACATGATGCCGTCCCCATCCCTTTCCCCACAAACCCCCTCTGCATTTCAGTTCAGCATTAATGCTAAGAGAAGCCCAAGCTACAAGTTGACAATATAAAACATTTTATTTTCTAAAAATGCCACAGGAGACCCTTGGGTTTATTACTTCCTCTCCTTGATTTTCAACTATGTCTCACTTTCTGTGGGTCCATAGATTGGACTGCAATACCTTCAGAATAGGGATCATAGTTCCGTGTAGAGCAGAAAGCATATTTTCTGCCCTTAAACTAATCAAGACATTTTCAAGTTTTTTCTCTGTCCATCTGTTGCCTAATCTAGAGGTTCCCAACCTCCAGGCCGCAGCCCAGTACCGGGCCACGAAGAATTGGCTGCCAGGCCACAGGAGGGTTGGTTGCCGGACCAGAACTCTGAAAGTGATCGGCATACTGTGGACCGGCAGCCAATCCTTTTTTATACTCAGCCAGTCACTTCTGGCCTGCAGTATGCTGGTCCGCAATTTGCTGGTCTGTGGTTTGCCAGTCCATGGTCTGAAAAGGTTGTGGCCTAATTCACAGAAGACTCATCTTCAGGGAAATTTGGACTAGGCTAAGAGACTACTATTTTCTAAAGCATCCATATATTTTGGGATGTCCAATCTGATACCCCATTTTCAAAGACGCTGACACCTGTCACTTCCATTAGCACCAATTAGAATTTTGGGTGCTTAGCCTCTGAGCACCTTGCACTGGGAAACCAAAATAAAGTCTTCTAGCCATTTCTGACCTTACAGAAAGTTCATTCAGCCCTGCTAGGATCCAGATTTATGACTACAAATTGCAAGGCAGGCATTTACTATGCTAAGTCATCTCCTCTGAGATCTCAATGTTTTTAGAAAAGGAAGTCCTACAACTCACTTTAGGCTCTAAAGACAGAAAGTACTTTGTTTTCAAAGGTTTCTGCTGACTGGTACTAGGTTCTCTCCACAGCAAAATATCATGCAAGTTTCATCATAATATCATAAGCAGACCTAGTTTATACAGATCCTTCAGACATACAATCCATTGTACCTGAACAATGAATTAATTGACTGATTTGCAGGACCAAAGTCAGGCTTGATATAAACAAGAGGGCAATGAGAGTTGCACCTACTTTTACCAGGTTTAAAGTGGGCACTATGGGCCTCAACATGAGCCAACCAAAGACCCACTGAGAGCTAAACGCATCCCTGGTATAGCTATGGACCTCAGGACAATTATATTCCAAATGAACTTGGACCAATATTCCCAAAATATTTGAAAACCGAAGGGCAGTGATGCAATTCCTAGAAACCAGCTCAACCACTGCAATATTTAGCTAGAAACTTTCAGAGAAATGTGTGGAAATTATACTTACCTTAACTACTGTAAATGGATTCAACCTGCACAAACCCCAGGCACAGAGACTGGAGTGGCTGTGAAGAGTGTAGCAGCCTCTGTATATACAGCTACCTGCAAGAAGAGAGAAAGTGAGCATGGGTTTTAGTATAAGAAGAAACCATGCTGATGGATTGATGGACAGCCCTGCTATCACCTGTTCTCAGATCTTTAAGAAAAAATGACCACCCCTGCATAGGCAGCAAAAGCCAGACTGCCTCATCCCAGTAAGATGTATAGCTATACATCCTGCATTCCAGAAGAAAAAAAAGCCTTGCTTCCCCAATGATCACAACTCTTTCC
>NW_005841929.1:535086-546187 GCF_000455745.1 Alligator sinensis
TTGCTTTGATACCATAGCAAAATGAACACAAGAACTTAATAAATACATATATAGATACATGAGAGGCAAAGTCTATGCCCTGAAATTCTTGGAAGACTAGGGAGCTAAGACATACAAAGCCTAAAGAAAATACTGGCAATGCAAAGGTCAGTAAAGAATGGTTTTGCAGGAGGAGGAAAACATGAACGCTACCTCTAGCATAGAAGCAGCATGGAAAAAGGGGCAGAGGGTGGGGTAAAGTACAAGCAGTAATTGGGGTAAGGAGAATGAAACTGCAATGTAAGGGTGTAGTTACACCTTACACGAGAAGTTTGCTGTCCTATTTTATTACAGACTCACATCTATTCTAGAACAAAATAAAGGTCAGACTTGAGAAGCCTGATTTTTGCTCCAAAAGGCTAAGATTAGCTAGGAAGGCCAATAAAGGAGAGTGATACAGCTGAGACAACAGAAAAAGTCCTATCTTAGGGCTGATATCATGTAGCCTAAAGGGAGAGGAAGGAAGGAGATGGACTTCAGGGCAGTGGGTTACAGCACTCGAGGTAGAAAAAAACAACCAGAAAATAGACTAAGATTACAGTACTGGGTACAAAGAGTAAGGAATGGATTTTGAGAGAATGTTGGGTAGTAAGAGGGTGGGATGGAAGGGAAGACCCAACAGTTCATAGCATAAACCTAGATATGAGAAGTGAAAGATAAAGAACCAAAATCTAAACCAGTGGTTCTCAACCTTTTTAGACTCCAGGCACCCCTCAGAAAATACCAGCTCTTAGCTTCCACTTGTTTTTAACTACAAAAAAATAATAAAGCCATTCTTCTAAGGCAAATAACTCAGAAAGACCACAACAGGTCAACATTTTTGAAACCATGAATTCTTGTTTGATATCTTGAGGTTTATATCTTGTGAATCACATGTAGGTGTTTGCACACCTAACATTGTTAATATAGTGCAGCACCTTCAAAAGGATTTTGCAACACTGTAGGGTGCTGCAGGACTCTGGCTGAAAGCCACAGACCTAAACTTTTGAAGATCACCTCCCAGGTCTCGGAGAACTGACTTCCCTAGCTTTTTACCACTGGCATCTTTCCATGTGGGTTCAGAAGGATAAAGTCATCATTTGTCTCTTAAAGGAGAAGCATTGACCCCATCTCTGAGTGAAGCAGGCAACACCACAGCTGAGAAGTGGGTGAGTGACAGATGGCTCAGAGGACACCAACTGCTTCTGTACACCTGCTGCTTGTTCAGATACCATTCCCTCCCCATTATGAGCCACAATGAGAAAAAACAAACAGTTAACAGTTTGTGTCCTACAGGGTGCAATCAAAACCATCCATCCAGTGTGCAAGCAAAATTCTACCCTCATGACATAAGGACAGGCCATTGCCTTTGCACAGCATGTGTTTCTGTGCCTGCATTGATCTGGTTTGGAAGAACAGATGAACAATTTGTGCAGCTGTCCCACTTCACCCACATCTGAACACAGTTGAATCAGTGGGCCAGAAAGAGTCTTACCATGTCTGACTTGCTAGTACTTTACGTAAACTTAACTTTAGAATCAAAGAAAAATAGGGCTGGAAGGTATCTCAGGAAGACATCTAGTTCAGCCTCTTGCTCAAGACATGGCTATCCCTGACTAAACCATCCCAACCAAGTATTTGTCTAACCTCCTCTTAAAAGCTTCTAAGCATGGAAATTCTACAACCTCTCTAGGTAGCTTGTCCCTCCACCCTCACAGATCGAAAGTTCTTCCTAATATCCAACCTAAATTTCCACCAATGCACTTTAAGACCATTGCTCTTTGTCCTGTCCCCCCTGCCCGTCAAAGCCTGAGGACAGTCTGTATCAATGGCTCAACTTTTTTTTTTTGGACTCGAGGCAGCCTTCCATAACTTTCTGAACTGAGTGCCCAAAATTCCAAAAACTAATGTATTAGAGTACTTACCTCCTTATGCAAGAGCTGGGCTTGGGCAAACAGGGATAAGCCTGAGCCTGGCTTATCTTCTTAGCTTGCTTACTTATCTCCTCACACCTCACTGCACCCTTCAAAGGATCTGGGGTATATCAGACTGTCCTGGCCCCTGGGTTAAGAATCACTGGTATATTACTATCCTCTTTATAATCACTTTTCAGTTATTTGAAGACTACTATCAACTCCCACATCCCAGTCTTCTCAGATCAAATTATTCTATTTTTTTCCCACTTTTCCTCATAACTCCTGTCTCACAGATCTCTAACTATTTTTGTTGCTGTCTGATGTATTCTAATTTGTACATGTCTTTCTTGTAGGGTGGTGCTCAACACTTGATGCAGTAATTCCAGGTGAGGCCTCATCAGTGCTAAATACAGCAAAGGAGCACTTCCCTTGACTTGCAGGAGCACTCCAGTTAATACAACCCAGTATGCTATAAACATTTTTTTATTTTTTTTCCACAAAAAGGGCATGCGGTTGGCTCATTAAGCTTGCACTAAATCCCCCAGGTTTCCCTCTGCCTTACTGCGACATAGCCAGTCATTCCCTGTTCTGTATCTGTGCATGCATTTCTTCTGTTCTAAGTGCAGGACTTTGCACTTACCCTTGTAGAATTTCATTTGATTAATTTTGGACCCTTTTTCCACTTTATCAAGGTCATTCTGAATCCTATCCCTACCCTCCATCGTGCTCTGCCCAGTCATATCACATAAAGAACAGTGTCTGTAAGCTGAACAAAACTGCAGTTTCTATCTCTGTAGAATATTATCTTCTTGCTCTCGTATTTTAAAAATCCCCTGAATTACTTCCCATAAAGACACGCAAACTTAACGCAAGGGTGCACTATTTTAACCCGTCTTTTGCATGCACGTGCACACCCACCACCAAAACATGAAACCTTCACGTTCACAGACAAATAAGATCAGAAACACAGAAAATGAAGGTTGGACGGGACCTCAAGAGGCCACCTAGTCCAAGCTCCTGCTCAAAGCAGGACCTTCCCCAACTATCTCATCCCAGCCAAGGCTTTGTCTAGCCAGGTCTTAAAAGCCTCTAAGGATGGAGGTTCCAGCACCTCCCTGGGTAGCCTGCTCCGGTGCTTCACTACCCTCCTGGTAAGAAAGTTTTTCTAATATAACCTAAACTTCCCTTGCTGCAACTTGAGACCATCGCTCCTTGTTCCGTCATCTGCCACCACTGAGATTCAGTAATAATTTCAACAGCACCCAAGCCTGTTGACAGATGTGGAAAAAAAAAAACAAAAACCCCAAAAACATACTTTACCAGAAGCAGCAGCACAATAGTTCAACTGGCTCCACAGCATCTGTATAGATCACAGGCTTCAGCAGGGCGTTTGGGTGCTTTTATCTAATAGCTGACTCAATCAGCTATTAGATGAAAGCACCAAAATAGTCCCATAGAGGCACCCGATCTATACAGACTTTGGGCAAGCCGGGTCAAACTGAAGTGATGCCTCTTCTGGGCATGTACTGGGCTCAGGGCAGGGGCATACCGAGTTTAAGGCACTTTGTTTTCTACATCTGTAAGCATCCTAAATGATGCATGTCATACTTGAAAGTGAGGTTTAAGTTCTTATCAGGGCTTTACAACGATCTCCAAGGAAGTTGGGATGTCTTTTGAGCCTAAAAGTGCATCTCACATTTCTCCCAGCTATAAAGCTGATTCAGTATAAGATATTAATAAACAAGTCCCATTTCTCACATACTCCTCTCACACATTTCAAATCCTGGCATAAGTAGCTTTCACGAGTGGGGTTTAGGGGATGCCTAGATGGAAAAATGATGGGCACTCGGGTGATCCTTTGCTGTATTCAGCACTGATGAGGCCTCACCTGAAGGTCTGTATCAAGCCTTGAGCACTGCCCCTCAAGAAAGACCCACAGAAATGATGGACCCAAGGCAGATGGCTCACGTACTGATAATGGGGTCACCAGGGCAGCACCAATTCAGCTCAGGCTACAAAACCAGCCTAGGACCCTGAGGAAATAGTCAGGCAGGTAGGTAGCCAACGGGTGCCAATGCCTGTGCAGCCACCTCTCCACCAGTATCTGCCTGTCTACACAACCTGCAACAGAGATGCTTTGGGAGTCACTTGCCTCAACGATTCTCCGTCTCCGGATGCTATGTCACTGCAGATTACGATCCTCTTTTGCCACGGCGGAGAAACGATCCGTCCATGGGCATCGCCCCCTTCAAGCACTTGCAGGTGACTGTGGAAGCAGAGCAGCTGCAAGGTCAGCATGGGAGGACACTTCCCGGACTCCCCCGACCACCATCCCCCCTTCCCCTGAGCTTCGCCTGCTCCGACCCAAGCAGAGGCAAGGCTCCCAGGACCACCACTAGCCGTGGGCACGCTAGGCTCCAGTAGGGTGGCAGAGGCAGCCCCGCCACCCACGCTGGGCTGCAACCCAGCCAGCAAAAACTGAAGAGGCAACACCCTAGGAGTCAACTGCCCAGCCCAGCCTACAGGGGGCACCTCTGCCCAGCTCGGCTGCCTCCAGCACCGGGTGTCCCCCGCGGCCCCTGGGGTGGTGCTCTCAAGCGGGGGTCAGGACACAGCGCAGGCAGAGGCGGGCTCCGGCTGATCCCCCGCAGCCCAGCCCCGGCTCCCGCTCGCCAAAGGCGCTGTCCCCGAGGCGCTCGCACCCGCTGCACTGGAGCCGGCAGGAAGGACGAGGCCACTCGGATTGGCTCCCGCGGCAGAGTGGCGCGGCCCGGAGCCAATCGCGTGCCGCTCAGCTTGAAGCGCTGGGAGAGAGAGAGCCGGCGGGTGGGAGGGTGTCCCGGCTGTTGGGAACATGCCCCGCCCCCTCTCCCTCGGCGCACGTCTACCCCGGCCCGTGCCAAGCTCGCTCCGCCCCGCGCCGCCCGGGTCCAACGGCCGCCCCGCGCCACGTGACTGGCCTGGATTCGCCCCGCCCCGGTGTGTAGTTAAAGGGCCGGGCGGGGAGATTGTCTTGCGCGCCCACCCTCGATGGGGGAGTTACAGTTTTCTGAAGTCTTCCAAATTTAAAGAGTAAAGGGGGTCTGGTCCTTGCTGTAAGGGTTTTAGTGGGGGGAGAGGCCCAAATACAATCAAAGTATACCAGCCTGTGGAAAACGCTGCCAGATGCCGCCAGCGTGTCCCCGAGTCCCCCTAAACGATAAGGAATTGTGTGCATCCCTCAGTAATATATAACTCCGCCTCCAACACTCAGCCCGAAGTAGTTCCGATCTTCTCCAACACATTTGCTACTTGCTGCCTCTGTTCCTCCTTATCCCGGCCCAAGCAGAGGCAGCACAAGGCTAGGGTTACCATACGTCCAGGTTTTCCCGGACATGTCCTCTTTTTGGGTCCTTCCATCGCGGTCTGGGTGGTTTTTTAAAATATCAACAAAACGTCCTGAGCGGAGGCAGAGCATCGAAGCCTTTCCCAGCTTGCCCTAGCAAGGAGCTGCCTGGGGATGGCAGGGGCATCACATGCGTCTGCCTGCAAGAAGCAGGGTGCGGGGGGTGCCTGCCCCACCAGCGGGGAAAGGGAGCGCCGTGGCTCTTCGGGAGCTGGGGGGGGCAGGGGGCTGTGGGTCGGGAGTGAGGGGTATCAGCAGGGCTGGGAGGGCTGTGGTTTGGGAGTGAGGAGTAGGGCACATCACTGCCCCCCTCCCCCAACAGGTGTCCTCTTTTTTTTAAACTGGAAATATGGTAACCCTGCCCACAGTCAGCCCCACACCTCTTAGCTGGTCTGCTCATCACCCTTTCTCTTTCGCTGCATTTCCCAGACTGGCTGTTGCAGAGATGAAGGGTGGGAGTGGGGGGAGCAGACTGACCTATTTTCAGAGAAGGGAAAGAAGTGAGGCTGCAGCAGAGCTGCCTTCGAGTTGCTGGATTTTTTTTTTTTTGCTCCTTCCTACCCCTTTCTGTCTTCTCCTATGCAAAACGTTCCTCCAGGCTCTGCAGATTATGAAGCAGATTCTTGTCTGCTTAGTGCTCTTTTGCAGGAGGTAGTGAGTGAAAGGCAAGTTGGTGGAGAGGATTTCCTCCAGGCAGGCCTCAGATTGACTTGAGGACTAGGACTGCTCACCAGGGGACAAACAAGAAGCATGTGATGCAACTAGGATCACATCTGGCTATTTTTGACTGGTGAGCCTGAAGGAGCAAGCCCCCTTTTAAATCTGGATTGACTAAGGAGCAGCCTTTGGCAGGAGCCTAGAATAGGGCTCAAATTCATGCCACTGTACCAGAGTAAAAAGCCTCAACTGGTTTGCCACCACTCTACTCAAAACATTCCACCTGAGTTGGCAAGTGTAACGCTAGCAAGTTACAGATTGTACCATGAGTTCTGCGTTCAGCTCGAAGGAGTGTTATTGTTTTAAAATAATCAAAAGCACATAGAGCATCTCCTACCTCTCCACTGCAACAGGCCTGATTCAGTTTAATAAATGCAGAGCACATTTCTATTCAAAATCAAAATGCACATTTTCTTCTGAGAAAGTAACTGCCCTTGAGCAACTACTTTTCAAAGCCTCAGGGATTCAGGTTGGACACATGCATGTTGTACGCTTCGAATGTATGCCACAGATTTATTCTGAGCAATAGGGACACCAGAGCAAGAAAGGTTAAGCTCTTTTTTAACTGGCTAAATAAGAGTCTGCAACTGAGAGAGACAGTTTAGCCTCCTCATAGGCAAAGTGAGACAGAGACGTAGTGAGGAAGAAGCTGTAATATGCTCCTAGAAGTGAGGGGGGTTTCTACTTGGGGAGGTTTATTTTTTACCATTCCAAAGACTAGATCCTGCCTAGCTCTCGTGCATCTGTGCTCTGGGCAAAGGAAAAGGAGTAAAAAACCCTGTCCCTCTCCCCCTACATAAGGACTGGAAAGAAATGCAATCCCTGCCACGCAGCAAAGCACATCTCACTGCATAACGAGCCTCTCAGGGGTATCCAGCATTCCAGAGAAGGCAGGGAAGTTACTGCCATGGCTCTGCTCTCCCTCTACGTGAAGGCTAGCCTGGAAGGCTATGTGGAGCTAGCCAGCCCCGCGCTGGTGAGCCTTCTGCCTACCTGTGGCACTGAATTTTTGTCCCCTGTATGCTAGGATGTCTGGAAGGTATTCTGTCCCTTTGCGGGAAATGGTTTCCAGTATTCTTGCCTCAGGGTCTTTTCTCCCCTCACAGACTATGCAGATTCGGCTGGGGGGCTGGAACAAGGATCCATTCCCCTCTTCACCTCCCCTCAGCTGACAAGTAGGGGGCTCACGAAAGGGTAGAGCTGCACTGCAGGGGAAAATCCTCCACCTTGGGGGCTTCCCCCCTACCCACTGTGCAGACTCCAGCCACAGGGACCCGGGACTGAAGCAGGGGTCCATTCTCCCCCTGCTCACTCCCCACAGCTGACAGGCAGGGGGCAGGTGTGGGAGTGGGGCTGGGGCATTTGCAGCCCAGCAGAGCCGTGCTGTGGGGGGGGAAGGCCCCCATCTGGGGGGCTTTCCCCCCCACCCACTGTGCAGACCCTGGCTGGTAGCCAGGGCCAGAGCAGGGGTCCATTCCCCACCCCGATTCCTCCCCCTCCACTCTCCCCCACCTCACCCCAGCCCTGCCCTGCTGTGCAGACCCCAACAGAGGGGAGCCAGGGCTGGGGTAGGTCCATTCCCCTCCTCAGTCCTCCCTCTGCTGCTGCAGGTGGGGCTGGGGAAGCTGCCCCAGCTCTGTGACAGCCAGGGCAGGGCCACCTTAACCAGACAAACTGGGGCAGAGGCTAACCTGTCAGACCTGCAAGGGGAGGGTTAGTGGGGGCACTGCAATGCATCCTGGGGTGCTGGGGGACTGAGACCTAACTTGTATTGGGAGGGGATCTGGGACAGAAGTTCGATAGACTGGTTTTAACCTAAATCAGTTAAGTCTGATACTACATCCATCCAGGCCTCTTAAACCAGTTTTAGCCATTTTAAACCAGTTTATGTGCACTGAACTTCTGTTCTGTTACAGGTTTAAACCAGTTTCTTATCCCTTATACTGGTTTATGTGTAATGTCTGTCCCTAACCTAGATATTATGATGTCTAGCTTGTTGTAGTTAACATTACATAATCTCAGGCCACAAGCAAGGTCTTATTCAAGAATTACTTGCAAAGCTGTTATCACTACATATCACTGGCCCCTTATCAGATCATTTCATCAACATAAACAACAGACTGCCTTCAATCAGAGTTTAAACCTGCAGAGGAAGGAGAAAGATCTGGCTCAAATTGCCAGTCTTTTCCCTCTTTGCAGAAAGTTTCACCCATTGGCAGCTATTATCTCTAAGAACAGCTAAACTGTTTTTCAAGGTGTCAAAACTGGAACCTTTCCAGGACATAACAGCTTCTAAGTTCATGAGACAAGCAGTTAAGAAAACTTCTCTCAGCAAATAAGCTTTCATGTGCATAGTGGTGCAATGAGGCTGCATACAAGACTATCAAAAAACAATGAAATGGAGCAGAGTAGACACAAATGAAAATACAATTAGAAAGAAGCTGATAGGAGAAGTGGTTGTTCATATTCACCAAAATCTTCCTCATTCCCCAGGCATGCTGATCTAGTCCTTTGATATTTCCTCTCAGTTACTTCTAGAACAAGTCTACCTTGATGCCAGACTCTATCCAACATGTGAGATACCTTCATTATACAGTTTCAAATTCAAAGGAGACTTTTCTGTTCAAGTTCTACCCCTGCACTCCTTCCTTTCTACCATCTCCTCCAGGTTCACCTGCTACCAGTGGAACTCATCGTCTCTCCTCCCCATTCTCTTATTTCCTCAGTTTGTCTGACAACATCCCCATTCTTCCTGACACTCAGGCCTGTAACCTAAACATCCTTTGGCTGCACCCTCTCACTTAATCTACACATCCAAGTATAGTCTAGCACTTTCCTGCCGTTCCTCAATACCCATTTTTAAGAGCCAGCCTTTTTCTTCTCTTAGGGCTGCTCATACACTTGTCTTCTTCCATCACTCAGGTCTTCCTGATACTTCCTTTGTTTTCATCATGGTCCTCAAGCCCTGTGACTCCCCACCCCCCAAGTACTTTCTAATCTTGTCACCTCTCTTCTCTGAAGTCCTTCACTGGACACCCTTTCTCTACCACCTTTTCTCTATCTCAAGTTTCCTGTCCCCATAACTTTGTATGCCCAACCTATCAGCTCCTACCTCTACTTGTATCACCCTCTGCTCCAAGAGATATCAGACCAAATCACCTTTTTCATTTTTCTCTCAACCACTTTTATGTTTTCTTCCACCTTAGAACAAATGACTTTCTCAAAGCATTCATAATGTCACTGCTGTCTTCCTCCAAATACTTCCTCAAAACACTAATGCAGTTGAACACATAGTAGATTTGCATAAATGCATGTATTTACTGCCTGTTCCCTCATCTTTTCACCACTGGGGCACAACCTCACCTGGTGCAAATGGTCAAAACTATTTGTCTGAAACTTGTATGTCTCAAAACCAGCTCTGGCTTCCAGCCATCCTCCAAGACTTGCATCAGAGTGGCTCCAATGAAGCAATAATACAAGGAATGTGAGCCTGGTCTTGGCAAGTTCCAACTGAGGAACGGCTTGGTCTGTTCTGATGATCTGTTATATAACCTTATTGTTTCTTACATTAATCAGACAGTAAGTGCCTCAAGATAGGACCTATTTCACTTAATGGCTGTGCAGTTCCTAGTACAATAGGGCTTTGATCCTGTTTTGGGTCTCTACACAATAACATTATGATGTAGGATATGCACTTTTTCAATAGGCAACCCCCTTTGTGCCAAAATCAGAGTGATAGATCTACTCATAAGGCTAATAATGTATACCAGCTCCTTTCTAAACTAATATTTAAACTGCGTAATTTAATATCAGGCAAATTTAATTAATATAAAACAAACACAAGTATGTAAACTCTCAAACTAGCCCTTCAGGTCTTTAAGCTGCAATGCATACTTGTTCCTACAAATATTATAGTTTTATTGCATCATCTCCTCTACCAAGTGCCAGAACAAGAATAACACCAGTAATCTATAAAAACACTAATGTAACCAGAAAGTTAAACCCCAACAACTGAAAACCACAGAGCTTTATATACAAGGTGTTAGAATCAACAACTAAACCTCAAACTGATTTTTATAGTCGACCACTATCATTGGGTTTGAACTAAATCCAGTTTGACATCTTCCTGAATGCTTATCTCATTTTTACTTCTCTAAAATACACATGGGGCATGTCTACACATGCTATTTATGGTATAAAGGCTTACTGTACAGTAAAATACTGTGCAGTAAGCCTTCCCTGGGATCATGTATACACACGCTCCCTGTTGGAAGCAAATCTGCACCCAGCCAGAACAGCCCTGCTCCTACCCTGGGTTGATTCTACCCTGCTCTGGCCCCCTGCAGCAGCCAAGGGGTGCTAGCCTGGGGGATGGCAGCGAGCACAGGGCTAGTACACGGAACCAGGAGAGCTCTGCCAGTTGCAGTGGCAGCTGTCTCCTTGCCCTATACATATCAGGAGGAGTCCTGATGTGCACAAGGCTAGGAAACAGCTGCCACTGCAGAATCCTCCCAGCCCTGTACCCATGGGGCAAGCCCTGTGCCCAGGAGAGCTTCGCCACGCAACCTGGGGCTGGCTGGGAACTGCCCCCCTTCTGGGGCAGCACCCAGCCATCTCTGGGCTGGACAGAAATTTCCCTGAGCAGCTTGGAGCTGAGTGAAAACTGTCCCTTCTGGGATAGCTCTCAGCCAGCTCTGGGCTGCATATGGATTTCCTGGGGCAGCCCCAGAGTTGGCTGGTAACTGTCCCCCTTTTGCAGCAGCTCTTAGCCAACTCTGGGCTGTGCGGAGATTTCCCTGAGCAGCCTGGGTCTGGCCAGGAACCTTCTGAGGCAACTCCCAGTCAGCTCCAGGCTGTGGAGACTTCCCAAACAGCCCAGGACTAGCCGGGAACTGTCCTTTCTGGAAATCTGCGTACAGCCCAGAGCTGGCTAGGAGCTGCCCCAAAAGGGGGACAGTTCCCAACTAGTCCTGGGCTGCTTGGGGTAATCCACATGCAGTCTAGAGCTGGCTGGGAGTTGTCCTAGAAGTGGAACAGCTCTCAGCCAGCCCTCAGCTGTGTAGGG
>NW_005841929.1:546221-557401 GCF_000455745.1 Alligator sinensis
AGCTCCTGGTGCCTGCAGGGAGCAGGAAGCTGAGTAGCACCAGGACCAGGGGTGTTCTCCATCCCCTGTGGCCCCCTAGGCTGCATCCCCATGAGCAGGAAGGTTTGTTTCTATGGGGACAAACAGCAATGGCACAAAGTAGCTGCTGCTACCTGTCCCCGAGGAATGCCCATGCCACAGCACTCCAGCATGGGTCATGTTGCCTCAGGGTAGGGGAGGCTGGAGCCAGCATCTGTGCTGGCCCCAGCAGCCTTACCTGGGGTCCTCCGGCCACTGTAGTCATGGCAATCTTGCAGGAAGTAGCCTGGCTGGCAGCTGGATTGTGGCTCCAATTTTAGAAGGTGTACACTGCTGCCACATGCACTGCCCCACTTTTTTTTTTAGGGACAGGTTTTTTTGACCCTGGCATCTCCCAGGGTCAAAATATCCCTTCACACTGCAAATTAGCAGCATGGGGAATACCTGCATGTGCAACATGTGCATTGTGAAGCGCCACATATGGGTCTGTGATGAGGAATACTGAACATCTGTACTTGTCTGCCTGTGCTCCTGGTTTTGGGGTGATCAGGAACAAATTTGATCCCAGTCAGTGTCTACACATACACTATTGCACAGAATATATTGTGCAGTTAGTTTATTATCTGTATTTACAGGCAATTGCTAACTGCAAAATAGACTAATTTACTGTGCAATAAATGGAGTGCCACATGTAGACCCTAATGCTTTACTGCACAGTAAATTAATCTACTGTGCAGCAAAGCATCTCATGTAGACAAACCCAGAGGGTGGTTCTGTTATAATCAGTGGCAAAAAATCCCTTACATTCAGTTAGGACAGGATTTCACTTACAGCAGGCTAAGATCTAGTGTCAGCTAAGAGTGGTAGAAACATGGAGGAATTCTATTGATGATTCCAGTGGAGGACCTGCATAATGGCATGGGCATAAGAAAGAGCAGAATTTGCAGTGGAAGACTACTAATATTCTTCATAGTTAGCATGGCTAAACTCCAGAAGACCCACGTTTTACATCAAATATGTTCTTGAATCCAAATCTTTAAGTCAAATTCAACTTTCAAAACCATCTCTATAAATGTAATATAAAAATTAATTCTGCTCTTCCTTTAAAGAGGGAGGGCAGATTTCAGCCTTTTATATACCCAGCCATGCTTTTGTCAGTTAATATAAAGGCACATAGGCACAAGGCATTAATAAAGCTACATTATTTTGCTTAAAATTCAATCAAATTTCTAAAATAATGTGTAATGAAAATGAGTAAGATACAAGCTGGGATTTTTGTGGGTGATATCTTTTATTGGGCCAACTGCATGGTTGGGATTGATTTAGACAAGCTTTAAATGAAACACATTCTTTATCAGGTCATTTGAAAGCTTGTCTAAGTCGATCCCAACCATGCAATTGGTTCAATAAAAAAATATCACCCACAGAAGTCCTGGTCTCTTGCCCAATTCCTGGACCATCGTGGCTATAACACCACTCCATCACTGCTAAGATACAGATTAAAGTTTGAAGATTTCTAAAAGGACATTTCAAATAAATGTGAATTGTAGCTAAATTGATAGAAAAATACTTTCTGACTTTTTAAAAATTATCGTAATATCTGCCTGTCTTGGTAGATTTCAGATCTCATATTTTCACATTTCCATAGAGAAAGTAAGATAATTTAAATGCTATCCTGGAAATCTGGTTCTACTATAAAAAGAAAAAAGAAAAGAATTCCCCAAACAGTGTTCTGAAAACATTTCTTTGCATTAGGCATTGTGGTCAGAACATATTCTTCAAAAAAAACACCTTACCTTGAAAAGTATTCAGTTTCTTTACACCCTCTCTAAAAAATATGGAAGTGGGGCAGAACTTACATTCCTTTTGCACTTGAAATTAAAGAAAGCAGAAAGTAATGGTAAGCAGAATTGTGGCCACAGTAAATACATATTTTGTACATCACACAGAACAGCAATGCATAACTGACGTGATGTATGAAGTAATCCTTTTATAAGGAAAAGCATTTAAGCACATGCTTACTTTCAAGCGCTGATCTCAACGCAACTTAACATGTGCTTAAATTCTTTCCTGAATAAGGATGTTTTCATAAGTAAGAGTCTGTCTGCTTGGAAGGACAGACTGGAGAGACCTCTTTCCAAAGTAGTGCAAGATAATCAAGGTAAAGAAAGGGGTATTTAACATGAGGACAAAGTAAACTCAAGAAAAATAAAAACAGGAAATACAGAATTAACCATAAGGTCAAAGTTTGTCTATTTCTAGAACCATTTCTGAAGATTCAGGGATATTAAATTATTTTTAAAATTTGGCAATAGAGGGTGTTTTTGCCATTTCTGTATTCCCATTGCCAGTGCTATAAGAGTAAATTAATTTTTTGCTGTTTAAAAAGAAGGGAAAAGACTATCATGAATGTGTTTTTTCCCTAAGAAAAAACAAGTGATGAAATAGAGAACCTTCAGACATCAGTAAAAGACTGTCAGGCTGGAGATAACCAAAATGAGAGAGAAAGGGTGGTACTGACTCAAGACATGATAAGTTCAGCACAAACAAACTGGAGAACACTGATATTTTTGTGCATGGTAACAACAGTAGGATCTGGAAAAATAAACCAAAGGCAAAAAAACAGAACTCACTAGTGAAGTTTGAGGAAGGGAAAATAGGGAACCCCTGAAGGCCAAAATTAGGACCTTCCTTCATCTTCCCTCAAAACAGACAAAACAGTCATTCACTCAGGGTGGTTGGGGCAGGGGTTGTTTAAAAGTTTCTTTCACTGTTACTATGAGGAGTGAAAACAGCTAAACTTCAAATTGCTGATGTCTTGTATGTCGAAGGCCTTTCCCTGAACACTGTCAAAAGCACAAAAGTTCATCTGGCCACTTTGTACATTACCAAGTCTCTATGTTATAGTGCTCTCCTACACAAGAACTGTGCCTAGACACAGCCTGATTGCTGTCTAGTCCTGTTCTAAAAGGGACAGATGGAGTGTTCCTTGTTTGCAAACCCAGGTGTACCCGCTGCTACCGTATGTTAAATATGTTCAGCCTTATTCTCTTCTCACACTAATTTAACATGGCTGGAACTTCACATATGTCAGTGGAGTTAGTCCTGATTTAAAAAGGTCAGCAAACAGAATCAGACCTTCCATTTATTGTGTAAGAAACACTCACATAAATCCTCAGCTACATCAAGGCACAAATTAAAGTTAATTCATGTTCCATGTTAGTTCTTTTTACAATGTCTTTTCCACATAGCCAGGACCAGCGGTGAATCCAGGGGGGATGCAGTGGTGCAGTCACACCCCTCTTCACCACTGAGAGCTCTGATCTTGAAGTCTGGAAACATGCACAGTGAGGTTGCATCCTGGATCCTCTGCTGACTGAGACTAATGGACAGAGCATGGACTGAGTGCCAGGAATCCTTGGGGTTTAATTCTAATCTGACACCAGTTTTATACTGTTAATTTAAAGGGAATTACACCTGACCCATATTCATTTATGATCAGAATCAGGCCACTCCCATTTCCCTCTCACCTAGAAGCACATTGTAAAGTCTAGAGCAGTGGTCCTCAACCTTTTTGGATTTGAGGCACCCCACACTGGACTCCAAGCACCCCTTCATAAAACTTTTGTGAATTGAGTGGCACCCAGTTTCAAAAACTAATTTATAGATTACAGCGTTTATTACCTCCTTGCAGAGGAGCCTGGCAGTGGGAATGGGGAATTGTCCACATAGGGACAAGCCTGATCCTGCTCTTATTTACTTAGTTTAACTGCTTATCTACTAACACCTCATTTCTCACAGCACCCGTCAAAAGATCCAGCGGCACCATAGGGTACCCCTGCACCCTGGTTCAGAATCACTGGTCTAGAGCATATTAACAATACTGACTTAACAATATTGTGCTTCAGCTTCTGCTTGTGTACAATAAAGATACTAGTGGTTAAAGTTTCTTTCCACCCAGGAATATTTTGGTACTTAGCTAATATTTAGCCTGTTAAAATGCAAAAGTGCTATCAAAGGCTAAGTGGTGCTACTATTACACTTAGATGGGAGAGAATCCTGTGGATTCCCAATTACCTGTTTGTATTTCTAAAGGCACCCAGGATAAGCTTGTGAGTTCAGATCAAAATAATGGACCTTTCCAGAATCAATATCTCTGCACTGTGGCTCAACTAAAGACCACAAAATATTTCCAGAAGTCACATAATCTGTTTTTAATACTGATTATCCATTTTTGGAATCCATTATTTTTTCAAGCTTCAGCAACATATTCTTAATCTTATGGGGCACATCCACACAAGTATGCACATGCTTCTTGCAGCGTCTTAAAGCCCTTTGAGATGCTGCAAGAGGCAGGTGCGGGAACGAGCTTGTCATAGGAAAGTATAGCCTGTGATAGGGTACTGACCCAGAGTGGGGAAGAACTTTGTGGAAGCAGTTTGCTCATATTTCTGTTATGCTGGTTATGTTTGTTTAAAACCAGAGGACCAGGTTGTGGCTAGAGAGGTGGCTTGGAGACCACAGGGGTGCCTGAGAGATGCCCAGTAGAAAGATCCATAGCAAGGATCAGGAACAGGGGCCGGGGGCCTAGAGTGAGAGACAGGGGCCAGGGGGTCAGAAACTGAGGTCTGGGACAGTGGACCTTGAACTAGGGAACTGAGCTAGAGAAAAGGGGCTGAAGCCAGGGAGGCTGAAGCCCCAAAGATTTGTGGCTTGAGGGTGCAAGTCTGGAGTCAGGACCAAGGATCCCTTTCCTCTCCCCCCACTCCCCCAACACTAACTAACCTCTGCAAGGCATAGGTGTGACTATGGGGGTGACTAGATGTCACAATTATTACCCCTAAGGCACAGCTGAGGCTGCTATAAAGGGGAAACTCACCCTGTGGCATTTGAGGCAGTGAAGCCCCAAGGGCTCTACACAGAGGAGAGGCACCCAGGAAGAAGCTAACCTAGCCTCTGGAGGCAGCCTCCCCAGTTAAAATCCTAAAATCAAATTGTGGCAGGCGAAAGACAGGAGGTAACAGGAGGCCAAGGAGTATGAGCAGGCAAGTCTACCCCAAGGGGAGGGTCAGATGCCAGGTGAATTGCCTTAAGCCTGTCTCAGGGTCCCCTCTAATTATGTAAGCATGCAGCAACTAGCAAAATTAAGTTTCAGCATTAGCCACCACTGTAATGCAAATACAAACACCAGCAATAAGGCGATGACAATGTAAACATGCTTTAAAAATAAAATCTATCATCTGAGTTTACAGCACTACAACTATACTACATCACAATGAAATCCTGATGAAGCTGCTGATTGTTTTGTTGGCCCATTTCAAGCTCCACTGGGCTCTGTATATAGTTAATTCTATTGCCTCAGCTGCTTTTCTGAGCCTGGAAACTGCTCTCTACAGCACTGGAATTTCACCAGGTGCCATCGTGCTCCAAAGCCAGAACTGCCCAGATTTTTATCCAAAATGAACAAAAACAATCAATCATAAGTTGAAAGTGGTTTGCTCCATTTTATTTAATTTTTTTCATTATTTCCATTTTTTTCAAACATCCCATAGAGTACTGCTGCCAGGTCACTCATTCAATAACTTGTCTCTCTTGCCACTAGAGGTCAGTCCAGATTCACAAGACAACACTGCACCAAGCAGAAATGTTCAGTTTACTCTTCAGTGGACATGTCTACACATGCAATTAATGCAAAGCAATAAACTCCAGAGTTTATTGCCCTGGAGTTTATTGCTCCCAGACAAGTTGTTTAAACATGTGCCCAGGGCCTCAGCACATTGAGCCAGGGCAGAGCAGCTCTGGCTGGCAAGGAGCCCTGGGGGTCAGCCTGCCAGCCCAAGGCTGTTCCCCCTGGCTCAATGGGCTACAGAGGGTCTGGATGGGACACGAGGGTGCTTCACCATGGGGCTAGCCCCAACACTGAAGAGCCCTCATGCCTGAGCCAGCTGGGGCAGCACCTACACATGCACTGCTACGAAGTAAAAAACTCCACAGCAGGATAGTACTCACGAGTACTACCCTGCTGTGAAGTTAATTTGTTTACTCCAGACTGAAAGGACTAATTCTTTACTGCTCTGCACCATGAACTGTGAGGCTCTGTACACTATGGGTAATTATTTCTACTTGTGAAAAAATGTCCAGATCCTGCCCCTATGCAACTGTATTGTGCTGATCCATCAAAGTTATCATACAACTGGTGTCAGTGGCAATGCGTAGGGAGTGAACAGGGGTACATGTGCACCCCCTGAGAGCACCGGTGCATCCCCCGATGGTCGTACTCACCGCTTAGGCGATGGGCAGGGGGGCTAGGTGGGAACGCCAGTGCCCCCCCTCCAAACGCCGGCTGATCCCTGCGCTTGCTGCAGCCACTTTCAGGAGTGGCTGTGGCTGCTTCTGGGAGCAGTTGCAGCAATCGGCCAGCACTTGTTCCCAGAAGCAGCCGCAGCCACAGCCTTTTATAGGTAAGCTCAGGTAATAATGAAGGGACAACACAGTGGCAGGGGCTTCCATTTGGGTTCTACATATCCTCCTGGGACCTAAAGTAAGCACTTCTTCCATTTGAGTTGTACATATCCTCCTGGGACCTAAAGTAAGCACTCGGAGACTCGGTCCATGATGTCTTTCCTGCACTGTTACTTGAGCTACCTAAAGTTGGCCCAGCCGTGCTACAATTGTACCTCCAACTGCAGCATAACAACCATACCCTAGCCCACAATACCCTCACAGTTCCCAGGATATCAGGATGTGGCCAGGAAGCTGAGCATGGCCAAAATATTGCTCAGGACAACAATTCCCTGTGGTTAGAATACCATCGTGGCTTCACTGCAGCTAAGTGCAAAGAAGAGCAGCCTAGCCCTTCCCAGGTTCAGCTGAGTTGTTGTGGTGGCTTCCACGCACCTTGGGATTTGCGCCATGCAAAACTGTGCTAGACATGAAGACTATATGTCATGAGTGCTGAATGTAAGTAAAATACTGCCATACAAATATGACAGAATTTTATCCACACTTGGAATTCACTTTGTACCTAGGGAAAACAAGTGTACAGAGGACAGGGTGATGGAGAATCTGACCAAAATCTGATCCTAAGGTCACATTAATATTTTTTAAAGTCAAGAAATGTGGAAGTCAAGATTTTCATCAAAGCCTCAGTGTTTTGAGGCCATTGCTTAACCTCACCACCCTTCTAATTCCTCTCAGCCAGGGACTCGCCAGCAATGTATCTGTCCCCAAGGGATTATTTAACTCAAAATTCTTAGTGTTATGAATTTTTCAGATTGAATTACATAAACTAAACATTCCTCTCCAGGAATAACCATTTTTTTTTAAACTTTTCTACTTTTCATTGATAAATATATTTACTGATGTTTCTCATTTGAATAAGAAGATATTCTTCTCTCTCCTGAAGTGAGAGCATGGCATCAAGTGACTGATGAACTAGATGCTGGCTTTGCATGAAAAAAAGTGTGTACAGTCTGAAAATTATACTTGAAAGATATTGCAATTTAGTAGAAGATGAAGGTGGTGAATATCCTGTGACCACAATGATGCAAATGAAGCAAGAACGTCAGACTTACTACAAGATAGCCATTCAGTTTCAGCACCAAAAAAATGCAGATCTTCCACTCCTTGTCTTTCAAACTGTGACAACAGGTATTGGTGCTGCTTTCTGACAGTGGTAGTAAACTCCTTTTGAGGTGGCGGGGCCAGTTCTGGGTTGTCAGAAGGGAAGGCCAGGTAAATTATGAAATACAACAACCTACTACAAATTTGGTACAAGAACCAACTACAAATGTGTCATGCCAACGTGCTAAAAAAATGGGTGATGCTGGAAGGATGGCTTACAAGTCCAGTCCCCAATAGCTCTGAGTTAAGCCCAGAGAGAAGAAAAAAGACAAGTTGGGAGGTTGGAATGTTGGGTATGGGTGAGCAGCTAACAGGACCCCAGAGGGCCCAACTCATCCAGCTGATCCATGAGTTTAGAGATGTTTTCATCAAAGAACTGGGTAAGGCGCAAGAAGTAGCGCACCATATCAAAACACCCCCAGGATGTATAGGCAGGGAGCCTTGGAGATGACTTCTGTGTCACTTATATGAACCAGTGCAGGCAGAATTAGAACAAATGTGTAGAAGCAGCATCATTGAAGAGTCTCAGAGTCCCTGAAGGAGCACGTCGCGGAGCACTAAGGTGTGTCTACTCCTTCAAGAGCACAGGCAGCTTAGTTAGGGAGCCCTGAGAACTAGGCAGGGCTCCACAGCTGCAGGTTGCCTTGGCAATAAGCTAATCACGGTATCAGCTAGCACCTGTACCCTGTCAGCTGACGGGAAGAAAACAGGGCCCTGGACAGATATAAGCCCCAGGGCTGAGGCTGGCACAAGGTTAGGTCTCTGTCAGCAGCCAGGGGAAAGCAGCTCTTGCAGAAAAACTACTCAGAGATGCTTGGTTGCCTGTTATGCTGCTGGTAAAACTAATGGGCTCTAGGAGCTCCTAAAGTATCATTGTTGGGAGAGAAGCTTGCCTCCTTAAAGGGGCAGAGTGTGACCTCCAATGTTATTGTTATTATGTTATAGCCGAGGGGCTTGTATTTACATTGTTAGTTGTTTGAACTGGTGGATCGGGATGAGGCTACTGGGGAGCAGGAGGCCTCACTGGGGCACACTACAGTGTGGAGAGCCCAGCGCCAGAGGGCGCAGCGACAGGGGCTACGGAAGAGTGTGACGCTTTATCAACTGGGCTACAAAGTCTGGGAGAAGAAAAGGGCCAGTTTGGGGCAGAGGTGCAATCCCTGAAGGCCCAGCTAGAAGCAAGCATGGCCAGAGAAGCAGCCCTGTGTGAGGAGAGAGATCAGTTACAGCCATGGGTGCTAGACCCTGTATACTGTGCAACACCCATTGAAAAAGAGGGGAAATCACAGATACTACAGGCTACAAACATGCTGCAAGAATGGCTGGCTGAACTGGGGGCACAGTTGGCAGAACATATAGCCGTGGCTAAAGCCAAACGCCAAGATCACTTTTAAGAACTAGAGGGTTTGAAAGAAGCCTTAATAAAGGCTGAGAAACAGCTAGAGGCCATACGGCTAGGGGTCATGAAATTCCAGGAACACACAGAACTACCCAGATACCTGAGTCTAGAGAGTCCAGGAGATGAGATAGGACCAGTGCAGCAGAAAAAGGACACCATGACAGATGGTTCCTCAGGGGTAGATCCCACACCCATATGGGAAGAGATCCGGACAGCGATCAGGGGGTGTCTGGATCATAAATGGGGCCAGCTGATAAGCCAGCATATGGAGAAGATGGACCAACTAAAGGAGAAACTGAAAAAAATTGTCAATAGGCATGAAGCGAGAATGCTAACAGCAACAGAAGGAATCCAGCAAATAGAAGTGAAAGAGGCAGGCATTGCAACTGAGCACAAAAGCGAGGAGTCCAATCTAAGTGACCTGCTGTGCCAAGGTCACTCTCAAAAGGGGCAGTACCCAAAGCCAAAAGACCAGAGACCAAAGGTGGCCCAAGTCCCAGTGCAGTGTAATGCAGAGATATGTGTTGGAAGAGAGGTAATGGTTGAAGCCATAGTGGGGAAGCAGGCTGAAGAGCCAGAGATGATGGGGAAGAGACCCCAAGTATATGTCAGTAACCTCCCAGGACAAGTGAGATGGTGGATGTTAAGGAAGGTGGTTGCAGAGAGAGTTAGAGATGTAGTACATGCAAAAGTATTTATGGGTGCCGGGGGAAGACCCACTGGCAAGGGAAAGATTGAGTTCAGTGAAGAAAAATATGCCCAGCGGGCTCTAAGAATGCAGTGGGAACTTTGGAGAAAGACTGATGGACCTGCAAGAAGCCGGAGGGAGACAAGTAACAACATAACTCGCCTGGAGAAGAGAATCAGGGCACACAAGGATCAAGCATAGCCAAGCCCAAGATGAGAGGGAGAATGTACCTCAAGAGAGAGAGGGCAGGCCTTCTTGGATAACAGAAGGTGCTCCAACTTCACACTTGAGGGCTTAGCTTGAGGGGTAAGAGTCAACCAGAGCCCTGGGTCATCACGGCCATCCCTGGGGACCCCACGCCATGACAGAGCCCAACAATGCTCGTGCCTAAACTCTATGGGACAGTAAGGTTATGTATCGATTTTAGGAAGATGAAAGCTGTGGCCACTTTCTATGCCTTCCGAATGCCTCACATTGAGGAAATGTTAGAGAAAATAGGTCACGCCCAATTTATATCAACCTTAGACCTGACAAAAGGTATTGGCAGAACCCCATGGCCAGAAGAGATAAGGAGAAGACATTTTTGGAACTCCATGGGACTTGCTTTAATTTCCTAGGATGCTGTTTGGATTACATGGGGCTGCCACCTCTTTCTAGAGTCTTATGGATCAGCTCCTAGCCCTTCACCAAGCCTATGCGGCCACCTATATCAATAATATTATAATCTTGGAATGGTAGGAACAGCACGTACAACATCTTAGAGTGGTATTAAGGGACCTCAGGTCAGCCAGGCAAGCGGTGCACCCAAAAAAGTGCTCAGTGGAGCAGCAGGAAATGAGGTACTTAGGCTTCCAAGTGGGGTGGGGCCAGATAAAGCCACTGGCAGACTGGTTAATGTGATTCAATCACATTAACCACCAAGAGACAATTAAGAGTTTTCTTAGGCCTTGCAAATTACTATAGAAAATTTGTACTATGGTTCTCTGACCTGTCTGCCCCCCTGACCAAGCTCATGAAAGGTAGGAAGGGGGAGGCCCCCTTTACTGGACGCTGGCTGCTTGACAGGCTTTTGGGTAGCTTAAGGAGGCTTTATGCCAACACCCAGTGCTTTGTAGCAGAAAGCCCTTGCCTGCATTTGCTCTCCCCTCTTTGGATATGTTTCTCTTTTTCTACCTTTTCTTCCTTCCTCTCTCTTTCACTTTAGGATAAGGAATTGTGTTTTAAAATTTGTATGTGTGCATTTTGTATCTCCCCTTGTAGTTTGGTATTTTTATCTGTGTGTGTGCCATGGCATTTGTAGCTTATATTTTATACTCCTCACCTGTCAACTTTCAACTAAATGTGTTTTAGTAAATTATACATTGTAACAATGTTAACAAGGGCAGGAATCAAACTGCCCTTCCTTGTATCAGGCTGGCCCCTGAAAGAGCAAGCGAATCAGTGATTGAATGT
>NW_005841929.1:560987-573792 GCF_000455745.1 Alligator sinensis
ATTGCACTTTGTAAATATGAATAATCAGCCACTGCAAGGAGTTTTCCTTGGCAGGTTTGTGTGTGTTTGTTTTCTTTTGCAGAAGCCACAGTGTAGTCAAAGGTGACCGACAAACCATGAGGCCTCACTACCATCAGCAGCATCTTCCTCATCACAGCCATGGCAAAAATTGTCTTGTCTGTTTGTGTTGTCTTGTTATATGTTTTGTGTTTGTTTGTTTGGTTTGTTTTAAGTTGTCACAGTTTAAATACATATGATATCATAAAAATATAATAAGAGTAATTGGTAATACCTCCTCTAAAAATTGGACCTATCTGTGGATCCCAGACCGGAACACTTCCGTCCGGTTGGACTGGAAAGTTGTTCTGATATTTGAAACAAGGGCAGCAATTCTCAAAAGGTTTTATATTCCACTTGGTTAGCAAAAGGATATTTATTAAGGGTCATGTGTACTTTGTTTTTTGGGTTTTGTTTTGTTTTTTGTTTTTTCTCTGTACTTCTCTTAAGGATTTAAATGCTATTTAGAATGTCAGTATAACAAGATGTGTGTAAAAAACTGCATTCAAAGTCATATTTTAATAAGCGAAGAGACAACTATACCATTGTAACTGTTCAAATCAACCTCGTTATGTTATTTTCTCTCTCCACCCCCACCCCAGGCTTTTTTCTTTCAATTGCCTAAGTTTTGTTTTAACTTCAAATCAGCTGAAGATGACACGCCTCCTGTCTATATAGCTGAACAATGGTGTTCAAATACTTTAGTGACATCACCCTTGTGTAAGGCCGATGTCAAGGGGGGGGATAATGTAGCAGAAAGCCCTTGCCTGCATTTGCTCTCCCCTATTTGGATATGTTTCTCTTTTTCTACCTTTTCTTCCTTCCTCTCTCTTTCACTTTAGGATAAGGAATTGTGTTTTAAAATTTGTATGTGTGCATTTTGTATCTCCCCTTGTAGTTTGGTATTTTTATCTGTGTGTGTGCCATGGCATTTGTAGCTTATATTTTATACTCCTCACCTTTCAACTTTCAACTAAATGTGTTTTAGTAAGTTATACATTGTAACAATGTTAACAAGGGTAGGAATCAAACTGCCCTTCCTTGTATCAGGATGGCCGCTGAAAGAGCGAGTGAATCAGTGATTGAATGTGTAACAAGGTAGCACACAGCAATTAACACCTGGAAGCTGCAGATAAGCCAAGGGAAGAACTCAATAGAAGACAATGTAACAACTGGGAAATCTCTAAGTCACTGATCAAGGGCTAGAAGGCCTGGCCTGAGTTAATCAACACCGGGGACTAACTTTTGGGCTGAGTATCTCCAGATCAACTCCTCTCAGAGCCCTATTCAAAATTCATCAACGGCCTCCCAAACCTGCACATACATGCGGATGACCCCTGGGGCTGACAGATGCCGTCCAGTAGCCACCAAGGGGGGGGAAGTCCCACGAGGGTCAATGACCCCTGGATTGGGCAAACCTGAAAACTGGGGAGTCACCAAAGTCTGCCAAGGACAGATAAAAGGCAGTGAAAAGTGACCCTCAGGGGCGCCCTCTTGATCTCCAACTCGACCAGACCTGTCCAGCCAGAAGGACCAGCCGGCGACCCCCTTCTGGAAGATACCACCACACTGAAAGAAGCCTCAATGACAGACTCCAGTGCTTGTAGGATAGGTATACCTGACTCTGTAGCCTGCTACTGTGTGTGTGTGTGTGTGTGTACACACATGTGTGTGTGTGGGGACCAGCCCCAAGGTTTATGATTACAGTGTTTCAATCTGCCTAATAAACTAGAATTTTAAGGATCCCGAGCTGGACATTTGTAGCCAACAGCTTTACACCCCCAACTTTAGGGAACACTTTGTAAAACTTTCTTTTTTATAAACTGATGCCCCTGGGTAGCTTTGGGGGCTATGCTTACCCAATAGGTGAATGGGGAAAATAGACTGATTGCATACACCAATCGAGAACTGCTAGACCTGGAGACAATATTCTACAATAGAAAGGGAGTGCCTGGCCATAAAACTGAGTATTAGACTTTTCCAATACTATTTACTGGGATGGAAGTTTGTTTTAATAACAGATAATGCCCCACTGAAATGATTTTAGGCTACCAAGTCTGATAACAGCCAGATAACGTGATGGGCATTATTTCTTCAGCCCTTTTATTTCTCACTAGAATACTGACCGGGGAGGCAAAATATGACCACTGACTTCCTGTCACGGGCTTCAAGAACCAAGACCAAGGACCATCGGGAGCTGACCAGACAAAACAGATACCCAGGTTACAAAGGTTAAAAGGGGACATTTGTAAGATCATCCCACTAGTCTATACAAGGGGCAGGGTGTGTAACAAGGGTTTGCCACCAGCCTCTGTTACAGATAGTAGAAACTGGCTAAGCTGGGAGAAAACTTACCTGGGCAAGCCTGGCGGAGTCATATGGCCACCAGTGTGCCGGGGAAAAAGCCCTGAACAAGTCCTGCGGAGAGGATAAACATCCAGTAGCATGTAGCCATGTGTCAAAGGGATCCTGCCATCATTGGTTTCAGAGTGCCAGTCGGGCAGAAAAAGGAGAGCCAGAAGGCAGACAGCCAATTAGATTTCCCCCAGAGAGGGGAAAGCACAGGAGAGCCAGGAAGCTGTACAGCTCACATGGAGATACGGAACCCAGATGCTCATATGGCTAAGCCAGGCAGTTCCAGGGAAGAGATACTGGGATACAAGGAGGATCTGGTTGGAGGGAGAGATAAGTGAAGCAGGCTCCTGGGATAATAAAGGCTGGGCCCATAGTACCAAGGGCTGGCAGAGATGAGTACTGTGTCTTGAGGCACCTGATGAATGCACTGCAATTATAGACACAGGGTGAAATTATGTTACTGCATGGGAAGAGAATGAATTTGTTGGGGGATTGATTTAGAAACAAGGAATGAACGAATTTATGGATATTAATTTAGAAATATGAAGCAGATGAATTCATAGATATTTATGTTAGGGAAATAAAGATGGATGAAGTCAAATGACTAACTGAGAATCTGGATGTTATTTTGGGAGAATAAGGATTGAGTGAATTCATATGAATTGATAAATAGGAAGTGAATTAATGTATGGACGTCTCAAGTGAATGTATATGAGAGACAAGAAGTGAATTAACTTATGGATATTTATTTTGGGGAATAAGGAATTAATGAGTTTATGGGTATTAACTGAGAAATAAGAAGTGAATAAATTCATCAATATTTATGTTGGGGAAATAAGAAATGAAGTCAAATGACTAACTGAGAAATCTGAAGGAATTTCATAGAGTTTTAAAGTGGAATCATGGATGTGAGACCGGCATAAGTCGCAAACCACAGAACTGAGAGAAAAGGGGCAGGGTGGAGGAAGGTGGAGCCCTGCAAAAAAAACAGATGGTCCAGTGAAACAGACCTTCACCCAAAGGAACCATCAGACTTCCCCAAGGAAATCAGAAAAACAAGGCATGGTGGGCAAGCAAGAGGACAGGACAGAAAACTGACAAGTCCCAACCAAACAGTGGCCTGAAGCATCTTGACCACAATCATGCAACTAGATCTTAGAAGATCTAGTTGCATGATCTTCTAAGCGAGATGCAGCATACAGTACGATAGTTCATTGTACCACCGTTTTTGAGAGGGGGGAAAAACTTAATGGAATTTCAGGAAAACGGAACTGTTATCCCAAGGAATCTCATTCTCAGTCATTGTGTTCAGTTTTCATCAGACAACATTAACATCGTGGAGGAGACATTGGGTGGAAAATAGACATTTTGTGTAATGCAAATTGTAGCATTTCAAAGAGGACCATCGAAACCAGTTGAGATTGAAGAAAGTACTGATATAATAGGGAGAAAAAGAACCTGGAAATATGTACAACCGGAAAGTCATTCTGGTGATGATGACCATTACAAGTCATTGAAACCACACATCCATAGTGCAGGTAGTAGTATGAATGAAAAGCTCGACAACACAGCTGTCATCAGAGCTACCATGGATAGTGGGAGTGTCTACACGAGGCACTATACTATGCAATACAGAAAATTACTGCAAGTGCATAGTAAGTGTCAGCATCCACACATGCAGGCCCCTTTACTGCACAGTAATTTGTTCTACTCTGCAGTTAATTTGATACCTGTAAATGCAAGTAGCAAATTAACTGCTGAGTAATTACTATGCAGTAAGGCACATGTAGATAGCTGACTAGCAGCAACTGTGGAGCCAGGGCTGGGAGCTCCCTGCTGCCGGGGCAGATGGACATTGTCCCTGGCCCGGCTCCACCACCAGAGTCCACCCCGGTAGCAGGCGGCTCCTGGGGGCAGGAAGCAACCTCCCAGACCCCACCAGGAGAGAGCTGTCTCCTGGCCCCATGTTCCCTGCCAGTCCCTGGGCTAGCACCTGGGGGAGCCTAGAGCTCTCCCTGGCTGCTGCAGAGGGAGGGCAGTGCAGGGTAGAAGCAAATCTTCTCCTAAATGTGTGCATGTGCAGACACTTGCCCAGGGTAGGTTTACTACAGAGTAAATTACTCTGAAATAAACCCATCCAGCAGCATTTGCACATATAGACATGCCCACTGGATAGAATATCAACTGACAACCAGGAGGACATTGCCATACCAGGGAGTACAACGATTAACCAGTTTCTTTCTGATGATACTTCACCACCATTCATTGTTGGATTTTGTCCCAGACTGCCTGCATCAGCATCTGAGTACAACACCATTTGGACTATCATCATCCTATGTAAAACAATTTCAGAATATCTGGTACACAGTCATAATTTTTGATCAGGCATTGTATTGCAAAGCGAATGAACTTCAACATCCACATCTATTGGGAGGTCTAGGAAGTAAGCGTAACGTTTATAAGGATTTGTACAGAAGTAGGCCTAATGTTGATAAGGATTTCTAAAAAAAGTTTATTGTGTTGCTGTATCAGCCATCAACATCTTTGTCAACCCTTATGGATGTTAGGGAGAAATTATTCCATAAAGAAAAAGCTCTGGATAAGCTTCCACCTACATATGACTCCCTTATGCACCATGTACATACAGCCAATTATCCAAGTCTTGTTTCACAAAGTGTGCTTGAACCTAATCCACCATTGCCATTGCCTGACCATTGTGGTTGGCAAGGCAAAAACGAGTTATGTTCCTATCACAAACACACTTGAACCATTACCAGCATAATGCCTTCAGATAAGAAGTTGCAAGTGCAAGATGGGGACCAGCATGCTTGTGCAAGCAGGTTAATGTGCCATGCACACCTGGCTGAGAGTGCTATAAAACAGCATGCTGCAATCCATGTAATAACTACAGGGATTCAGAAATGGATTCAAGTAATGAAGAGATCTGAAAAACTGCAATTACTCATTGTATTAATATTATACGTACCATTGTATATTATGTATCCATTATATTACTATTGGATTAGACTATTATATTTTCCTATTGCCTCAATCCAAACATATGTCTGTGTGTTTCATTGCCATTGAGTTATGTATTATTAATATCTGACTTAGCACATTCTGAATTAAAAAACTGTATCATCTTATTCAGTATAACTTGAACAAGTAGCCTAGCCAGAGTTATAATGTGTTCAGTACTGAAGGCCTGCTATGAAATTTGTAGCAATAGAACTGGTGAGGTTTTAGTATTAGAGTATTGTTTACTAGGTTTTTTAATTGCATTGAATTGATACATACATGCTAATGTGCCAGCCATCTTGGAATCCAACACAGCTACTAGGACGGAAGTGTTATGATATGAAACATCTTGGAATCCAATGTGGCTATCATGATGGAAATGTTACAGATTGTTATGTTCACACAATATTGGTTTTGCCATTGGATTTAATTTTCTAATCCCAGTGGGGGCTGAACTATTGAACAAAATGTGAATTCATGGCAGCCATCTTGGATTCCAAGAGGGCAGCTGCACACACTACTTGCCAGATGGGCAACATGACTTTTCTGACACGGTGTAGTGGGTTTGGGGTTATTTAGCTCGCTCATCCAGTCTTTCGGAGTTTATTTACAATCTTGACACCGTCTTTATTCCTATGGGGCATACTCCCTATCAGCAGGACACAATGAACATAAGCAGTTAACACTGTAAATGAACAAACAACCTGTGATCTTCTCCTCGACCATGAGGAGTGGCTGGGTTCAGGTCTGCTGCTGCCAGCCCACACTCCCTTCTCTTATCTGTTCACTCCATTAATATAAAAAGGGCATGTCTACACATGCATTAATCTGCCATAATTACAGCACATTAAGCTTAGTACCTGTAATAAAGAGGTACTAAACTTAATGAGCTATAATCAGCACTACTGCACAGTAGCACCAGCACATGCTTTTTTGTGATGCTAATGCATAGTAGACTAACTCTACTGTGCATTAGCACATTGGCACAGTTTTTGCCTGCCACGCTAATGAACAGTAGGATTACTCTACTGCGCATTTGGCACAATTCTCACTGGAGTTTATTTCTCCCAGGCGCAGCATTTACACGTGTGTTTGGGACTGTAACATGTTGAGCCAGGGCAGAGCAGCCTGCCAGCCTGGAGTTGCTCCACCCCGGTTCAACGTGCTGCAGAGGGGTTGGCTGGGGCATGGGAGTGCTAAAATGCATAGGCTGCCTGCTGGCTAGCCCCACACTGTAGCCCCCTCATGCCCCAGCCAGCCCTGGTCACCATCTACACATGTATTTCAGCAAGCATAACTACTCCACTGTAGGATAGTACTTGTCCTGGACAATACCATCCTACAGCGGAGTTAGTTAATTTACTGCACCCTAACATGGGCACATGTGTAGACGGTGATGCTTTACTGCAGACCTAATTAGCCAGCCCCATAGTAAAGTGCACATGTAAGTGCACCCACAGTCTCTCCATGTCTCGTGGTCATCTTCACCATCACAAGCCAACTTTCAGACTAAGCACTTCAGGCGTGGTTCTTGGGCTCCACCATGACCTAAGCCACTGGCTCTCTTCCTCCCAGTTCTCTCAGCTTCTGACTCTCTGCTCTCCGCCCTCTGGCTTCTAGGCTCTCCGCTGTCTGCTTGCCCTAGGCTGTCTGCCTGCCCTAGGCTCCTCTCCCTAGAAGTCTAACTCTCACATCCTGCTGGTTCTTTCCCTTCCTGGGAAGTGTCTGTCTGTCTTTCTCTCTCCCCACCCCACAAGCCATTTATCTGCCTGCCAGCAAAATATCTACAGCAGCTGGCCCTGGTGCCCAGGGAGTCTGCAATCATCCCTTACAGTCAGCAGCTGGGCTGCAACCCTTGCACTCCTGCACACTGCCCCCAGGCTCCTTGAGCATTTTTACACGTGTAAGCACCACAGCTCTGGGCACTTTGAAAATACACGTCAGCACAAAGAAAATGGCGGCAGTGCACTTTTGAACTAAAACACGTCAGAGGTGCTTTAGTTCAAAAGCACACTGCCGCTATTTTCTCCATGCTGACGCACATTTTGCCACTTATACAACTGCAGGCGGCACAGCATGGGGTGCATCAGGTCCCATGAAGAGAAGACTCGATTAATCGAGTCTGCTTTGAAGTGGCAGATCTCCAGCGTGTCTGAGAACTAAAAGGTATGTGTATAAATGCCCACTGAGCTCACAGCCTGCCACGCTCTTACACATGGGTAGGCCACCTCCACCTGAAACACACTTGTGTGGCTTTGGCAATAAGTTTCCAATGACAACAAAATCTAGGGACCTTATTGGTCAATTTATATCTTATTGTAAATGTAATAATCTTTAGCAGCTTATGCAACACTTCACAGTTAAACACCAACTTTAAAAAAAAAGTACTCATGAGGTTTTCATATTTTGATAAGACATGAAGTATTCATAACACATTCTTCAAGGTTATTAAGGCATAGAGGGATTTGTTTGATTCTAGAAGAAAAAGAATTATAGGTTGTTTGCTCAACCATGCCATGACTAATAATTCACTGCTAAATAACAAGGGCAAACTTCAACTGTAATATTAACTATGGTGTAGGTCATGAACCAGAGTGCTTGAATCAGAGCAGTTGGAGTGTCTATGTGGGAAGGGTGACTCGGTGTGACCAAAATAGGGGTTTTTTTCTTTTTTAATTTTCGAGCAGCTGGGACCATTGAGGCCCAAGCACTGAGCAGTAGCCCTGGAGGCTGGCATTGTATCTGTGGGACTGAGGATCAGGCTGGCAGGGAAAAGGGGGATGGTTGTGGCTTCCTGTGGCCTCTTCTTGATGGACACAGGGTGCTCCCTTCAAAGCATTTAATTTTATTATTATTATTATTATTATTATTGCTACTATTGTTGTTGTTATTATGTATGTGCTGCTGTAGGTGTGTGTGGTGCTGCTCTGAACACAGAAAGTGGGAAGAGAAAACTGCTGGATTTCCTGTGTGGATCAAGTATTTGAATGATGATATCCTAAATAGAAAGTTATGAGTTCAAGGCTGTATGCCCCACTGTAACTCTGTTGGAAAGCAGTGTCCTTGTTGGCACAAGAAGTTGTTTTTTTTTTCTCTCCCCAAAGCATGGCAAGCTCCAGCGCCCAACTGACTAGTGCCAGGGCTCCGGGGCTGAAAGATGCAGGGCTTGGTGCGGCATGCTGAAACCCAAAGGGTTTTGCAGCATGCCACACCAAACCCTAAATTCTAGGCCTATGCTTGAATCAGACCAGTTCGAGTGTCTGTGTGGAAAGGCTGACTCAGTGCGCCCAAAATAGGGTGGGTTTTTTTCTTTTTTAATTTTGGGGTGGCCGAGACTGTTGAGGCCTGAGCACTGAGGAAGCCAGAAGCCCTGGAGGCTGGTGTTGTATCTCTGGGACTGAGCATCAAGCTGGCAGGGAAAAAGGGGATGATTGTGGCTGCCCGTAGCCTCTTCTTGCTGGGCACAGGGTACTCCCTGATGGCATTTAGTATTATTATTATTATTATTATTCTTGGGGTGCACTGATAAAGATTTTCTTGGCCGATACCGATGGCCGATTATTAACCAGCCATATCGGCCAATCCCGATCCGATAGCTGATTTACAGGAATGCAGCCAAGCAGCTTGGAGAGCAGCATCCTGCTGGTAAGTCTGTCAGGGGGCAGAGGTGGGGAGGGAGAGGAGAAGCGGGGGGGCAGGTCAACGCCCCCACGGTGAGGGAGAGAATGGGGCAGAACAGAGGCAGGGCAGGGGCAGGCACAGACACTGCCCAGCCAGAACAGTGAATACAACCCTGGAAGCAAGATGGAGCCATAGGCTCCATCTGAGGGGTACAGAGGGGTGTCTGAGGGGTACAGAGAAGGAAGGGCAGCTCCTCACCTCTGCGTGTACCCCCAGGGGAGGCATGGGGGCATGTGCACCCTGGATTTGTGCACAGGGTGAGAGTGGGCTGATCACTGCAGGTTCAGGGTCAGGGGCTGTGCCAGCCTCTACCCAGTGGAAAGGCTGGGCCAGGGCTACCCTCAGGGTGGACAGCGGCAGGGCAGGCAGCAGTGGCACTGGAAAGAATGGCTATGGGAAATTTTGGGGTGGCTATAGCCCACCCCCACCCCTCCCAGTGCTGCCGCTGCCTGCCCTGCTCCCACCCACTCAAAGCCCAGCCCCGGCTCAGCACACCAGGAAGAAGCCAGCGCCTCTAGCCCCAACCCTGCAGGGGGCAGCCACCCCCTTGAGCACAAATCCAGGGGGGCACATGCCCTCCATGTCTCTCCCAGGGGTGTGCACAGAGGCAGGGAGCCACCTGCCCTCCCAACTCCCCCATGCCCCCTGGATGAGCTGCCCATGGCTTCATCCCACTCCCAGGGTCATATCCACCACCCTAGCTGGGCAATGCCTGCCTATGCCGCACTCCCTCCCTCACTGTGGGGGCCTCGATCTGCCGTCACCACGCACATTTCCCCCACAGACTTACCATCTGGACACTGCTCTCCATGCTGCCTGGCTGCATTTCTGGCTACTTGCATGACAGCTGTGTGCATGCACACAGCATTTATTGGTGACATAAATAAACGGGTGATGTTAGCCAAAAAAACCCGATTGCCAATAATGTTAGTTTTCCTTTTATAGGTGCTGATCCGATATGCCACAGATGTATCAGTGCAGCTCTAATTATTTTTCTTTATTAATTTTTCATTTGGTGTGTGTGGGCACATCTACACGTTCATTAATGTGCTATATATATGGCACATGAAGTTTAGTACATGTAATGACTAAACTTAATGCAATGTATTCGGTGCTACTGCACATTAGCACAGATTTTTTTTTTTTTGTGACACTACTGAGCATTATACTAAGCCCATGCTAATGCAGTAACATGCAGTAAATTAATCTTCTGCACATTGTCTCATGTAGCTGTACCCTGTGTGTATGGTTGTTTGTGTGGTGCTTTTCTGGGCATTGAGGGTGGGAAGAGGCAGTTGCTGAACTTTGTGTGGGTCTGGGGCTTGGATGAAATCTTTAGAAAAAGGTTGTAAATTTATGGCTGGGTGTGGGTCCTCACCCACAAATGGGTTCCATGTGGTAGAAAAGTGTAATCTGCACTAAAATGGGATTTACTGAATGTCCATTTACATACTCTGCAAGTCGAAGTGAGAAGCTGTAACAGTTGTAGAACAAATTTCACAACAGTGCGTAACTTCATTAACATCTCCCATTCTGCTCCTATTGAAGTCAAGCTGACTTCATTAAAAGCAGTTAGGCTAGTGTTGAATGCTTTCAAACATCTTGCCTTTTATTTTAAAGCATCTTTTGCAGCAGTGTATGAAAACCAGTAGACAGTGGCGATGCGCAGGGGGTGCATGGGGGTGCAGGTGCCCCCCCGACAGGCCACGCTCGCCGTTTAGGCAACGGGCGGGAGAGCAGGCGGGAGTGCTGGTGCCCTCCCTGCAAGCACCAGTTGGGGAGTGGGAGCACTGTGGCTCTTCTGGAAGTGGCTGAGATTGGTTGCGGGGGCCTCCCCCACAATCGCTCACTGGTCTCTGGGGGGGGACGTGACTAAGGTGGCATCAGTCACCCATGCCAGTAGATATTTTTTAAATAACATTTTGTGACCCTCCTGTAGATACTTCCCTTCACAGCTTCTCACTCCTACACCCTTATTTCCTTTAGTCAACAGTAGTGCTAGTTGATGTGAATGTGTGCCATTAGGATTGCAATTATAAAACCAGATTATAAGGATTACAAGGACCAAGCAGTACAGTACAGGAAGAATTCACAAGCCTTAAAATGGCCCTCAACTTTTTACCACTTTAAAAAAGATCAAATTAAAGTCAGCAAGGTAATTTCAAAACAGTGGCTGCATTTTATTTGTCATTACCATGGGGACAGCCCAAAGAGAAGAGGAAACTGATAGGAACCACCCAATCAGTGCTGCTACCAGAAGTGGTCTGTACTTTGAGACATCTATTTTGCGATTCCTAAGTTTTTAAAAAAGTAATAATAATGATAATAATAGGATACCCCAAAATAGCTCCCTAAATTCTGTAATCGTGAGTCTCTGTAACAGCAAGTAGAAGGTGAGCAAGGACATTTCCTGGCTGTTAGTAAACTTCCCTCACTGCAGGACAGGCATGTACAGTACAGCCCACTTCATTTAGACTATCTGCTATCTGGGAAGCAGTGGTTCTCAAACACCTGAGGGTCAACGCATTCCTTCTCCTGCCCTGTACTTCCCCTGTACTAAAAACCTGATTAAGTCACTGCCATCAACATTATAGCCTGAGATATGGCAGAGCAGCTCCTCACTCCTCTCCCAACACACTTTTTCAACCTTTGCCTCCATTTCTAGTTCCTCTTCCTCTTCCTGCTGTCCCATGAGGGTTGTCAACTTTGTTTGAAACTATTCTGGGAGGCACTGGCGACGCGTAAGGGTTGCATGTGGGTGCACGTGCACCCCCTATGAAAAGGCACTGGTGACACTGCCAGCGGCGCCCGTGGGCAGTCGCTGCTTGCCACCCATGCCACCAACACCCCTGGCAGCGTCTGCAAGCGGTCCACCTGCACCACTGGTCGGCGCTTGCCACCTCCTCCCCGTCACCACCGACAGCGCCACGGCTGCCTATGGCAGCTCCACACTTACCACCGCCATGCTCCCACTGCCGACAGCGCCAGCACCACCTGCCGGACCTCGCCGTGCTCCTCCAGCCATTGCGGACACGCGGTGTTCATGCCAGGTCTCCTGAACGCCAACATGCCTGCAACACAATACAAGTGTGTCCACGTACTCCTGTATATCAGTTAGATTACAGTGCATAGACTTTACATCAGGAAGGCAAATGCACATGACTATTACCTTTTAAAAACCCACAGGGCTACTGTTTAAATCAGAGTCAACATTTAGTATTTATTTAGATGAATGTCCTATCATTTATCCCCCGCGTGACTCTCAGCAGTCTCCTGGAGGTCTGTCTAATTCCTGGAGACGCTAGGGCAATCCGGGAGGGTTGGCCGCCCCATGTCCCATTCCTCCCTCCACCCCAGCGGGTCTCAGGCTTCCGGGACTCAAGGCCCCTCCGCGCCCTTTGCGGCCCCGCGTTTCAGGAGCAGGTTGATCGATGGCGGCCCCCAGCAGTGGGAGCCGGGCCGCGGCGGGGACCCTCCAGGCAGGGACAAGCTGAGCCGGCTCCTTTCGGCTTCTCCCCTCGCCCTCAGGAGGAGGCTGGCAGAGGACGGCCGTCCCGCGGGCACCTGCCTCCCCGCGCCCCTCCGGCCTCCGGGGCTGCCTCCCCGCGCCCCTCCGGCATCCGGGACTCCCGTGGCCTCAGCGCCCAGTGCCCGCGGATCCGGATTGGCTGCGGGAAGCGGGGACCCTGGGGAG
>NW_005841929.1:573873-579724 GCF_000455745.1 Alligator sinensis
CGACGGGCGGG
Organism: Alligator sinensis; assembly: GCF_000455745.1. Classification (NCBI taxonomy): domain Eukaryota; kingdom Metazoa; phylum Chordata; order Crocodylia; family Alligatoridae; genus Alligator; species Alligator sinensis. Next base: position 573,885 of record NW_005841929.1, read on the forward strand.
AGCCATGGCCACCTCCGTGCAGCTCAACACCCAGGCCAAGATGCCCATCCTGGGGCTGGGCACCTGGAAGGTAGGCGCGGGCCGGGATCCCTTCGCACGGCGCCTTCTGCCTCCCCCCAGACGCTGCCCGGGCAGATGTGATGCCCAGCTGCTGCTGTGGAACGCTGGGCCAGATGTGCCCAGCTGCGCCGTTCCGGAGCGCGCGGGGCTGGGCGGCGCCCCTCGCTGAGCAGATGGCGGACGCTTCCGACGGGGCGAGGGGAGCCGGGTGCTGCCCAGCGCTGGGGCCTCGTCTCCCCTCCGCCCCGCTTCAAGTAGGCGCAGTGGAAAGGAGACCGGGCCCTGCTGCTTCCTCCCAGTGAAATCCAGTCGGTTTCACTATCGCTCGCCTGTTTTTTTTGGTGTTTTGGGGGATCCCAAAGGAAAGTTGGGAGGCCCTGCTGGTGCTGGTGAACTCAGGCTTTCCCTGTACAAAACCCTTCAGGATTGCCCTGGAGTCTCCAGGAATTAGGTATAAATCTCCAGGAGATGCTGAGAGTCACCGAGGAGCTAAATGATAGGGCATTCATTAAAATAAATATTAAATGTTGAATCTGATTTATACAGTAGTCCTTTGAGGGGGTTTTTAAATGTCATATGCATTTGCCACCTTGGAGTAAAGTGTATGAACCATAATCCGTAATTGATATATGCATGTTTGCATTGTGTGTCACAGACACGCTGGTAAATCTCCTAGAATAGATTCAAACAAAATTGGCAACCCTGTTACAAAAGCCATTCAGCTGTAGACTTAAGTGCAGCAGTTCTCAACCTTTACAGGCTCAAGGCACCAGCCATCACTTCCCAAAGTGTTGCAGCTTCCCCACCCCCTCCCCCCATTTCAAAGCCTAATTTCATTTTTTTTATTTATTTGTTTTGAAAATCAAGCGATTCTTCTGTTGCAGAGAACTAGGGTAGGCCACAGCAGGCCAGGTTTAACACTGTATTTCTGTTTGAAGTCTCTGGATTTATCTTGTGAATCACACACAGAGGAGCAGCAAACGGTGCTAATGTTGTGCAACACCTTTAAAAGGAGCTCATGGTGCCTGAAGGTGCCATTGGGCCCCAGTTAAGAATCACTGATCTAAATGAGACTCTTTGCTTCCTGCAAAGATACTACTCTGGCATAGGCGACTGGTTGGGGGGGCACATGACGCCCCCCCAACAGGGCCTGCAACACCACTGGCGGCTTCTGCAGGTGCTCGCCAGCCTCATCCCCACTGCCAACACTGACGCTGGCTTCTGCGGGTGCTCGCCAGCCCCGTCCCTGACGATGACACGGGCTTCTGTGGGTGTCCCCCAGACTCAGGAGGTCCCAGTCGCCCACGCACTCTGGTGCCTGATGGCTCCATTACTGTCACTTTAAAAGAAAACAGATGTGCAAGAGTAACTTCCAGAAACCTCAGGCAGGCCAGAGCCTTCTGCATGTTGTGCTGCACAGCATGTGCCTGCTTAATGTTTATTGATACTGTCTCCCAAAAAGGAGGGAGAACATGGAGAGAAGTGTGATCCTGGCTTGTTCACCAAGGAGAGGAAATAGCTGGAATCTGCTGACTTCAGACTTGATGGGACTTGAAAGAAAGCCTTTGTCTCAGCCTTTACTTCTAAAAACAAAGCAGACCAGAGATGATACCAATCTGAACTGCAAGAGTATTAAGAATCTTAATTAAATGTCCATGAAGAGCTTCTATCTCCTCTGAAGGTTTCCATAGCAAGTGTAATTATTATTAGAAATCTGGCCACTTGCAGAGTATCTTGTCCTGCTAAAAAAAAATTAACTTGTTTAAAAAAGTGATTACTGTCTTATGCTCTCTCTCTGTTGTTTACATTATAATTTAAATTCCAGACAGTTATATGTAAATAGAGCTTTTTGAAGGAAAGTGGGGTGGGAAATCCTCCCACCTGTGCTATATGCAATGATCTCACTCTCCAGGTTTACACCTGTCATTTCCAATCGTGCACTAATGTGAGGTGGAGAGCTGAGATGTTAACCTACTGCAGATCCCTGATGTAAGGCTCCTACAACAAACGTTCATATTCCAGGTGTGCACTCCAGCATAGCAGTGTGCTGAGCAAGATCATATACAAGGCTGTTGATCAGCTAATATTGTTGACTGCAAAAATACAATGAGGCAAGGGTCAGCAATCCCCGGTGGCAGGCTAGCTGTAGTCCACTGAGCCTGGGGACTTTAGTGGCATTTCTATGGGAGGAGTTTCATCTTTGCAGTGGTCAGGCAGTGAAGAGAAGCTGGGAGAGCAGAATGGGTGGTGTAGGCCAGGTTGGAAGCAGACCACACTCAGAGCTAAGCTCTATTAAAGCAGCCCCCACTACGAAACATTACCAACCCCTGCAATAGAGAATTTGCAAACCTACATGTCCCAGTATCCTTGATCTGTTCATATAAGCAAACTCTTAGGTTTCTTTCCTCTGTATATCTTCTACTGTGACATAATAAGGAAGAAGATCATACTGATTCTGTACTAAGCACCTGACTCATCCATCCAGGCTTTGAATGCCAGTTTGTAGGTTTGCTGCCCAATATACTGAAATCTGTGCCTACTTATTTTTTTCTCCCCTCTTGCTCACGCTAATAAATTGTTTTGAGCACATTTTTGAACTCGTGACTAATAAGAGTGTTTTTAAAAATCAGATCATGATTGATAATGATACAGCTGGATTATGCGGTGTCTACAAATGTCAGTGCCATCTGTGCAGCTTGGACAAAATCTTTTCCTCCTAATTGTTTTATCTAATAGATGCTACAACACCCAAAATCAAATATAGGCTCTTAGATGGCAGATTAAAAAATGACCTGCATTTTGAGTAGTCTACCCTCAAGGACTGAGCGTGGTAGCTTTCCCACTGGCTCATCAAGTTCTTAATTTTTGCAGTTGTTCAGTTGTAACAGGGTGTAGAGCAGTGCTTCTCAAGGGGGTGCCTTGAGATCCTTTTAGGGGTGATGTAGGCAGCTCTGCAGTGTTGCCACTCACTGTTAGGTATGCAAACATGATTCGATCTACAAGATAAACCCAGAGATTTCAACTAGGAATTCACAGTGTTACAAACATTCTGGCCTGTTGTGTTCTTTCCGTGTTCTTTGCAACAGAAGACTTGCTCTGATGTTTTTCTCCACTCAAAAAAACCAGTAACAACTAAGAACTGGCAATTTGCAAAGGTTGCCGTCAGTCTAATAAGAGGTGCCTCATGTCAAAAGGTTGAGAATCACTAGTATAAAAAGTCCTAACCCTGATTAGAAGGGTGATGCTTGATACTCCTCTTTCAGTCAGGAGATCAGTCCCAGGTAAGTTTGCAAAATGCAGGGATTCAGAGAGCAGGGCAATGTGTGTTGTGAGAAAATGAAGCTAGCTGTACGAAGGTCCTCAAGGACAGGGTGGAGCAAGAGGAAAAGTTTTCTCTTTTAACTTTATGCAACAATTGGTATCAGTGCTTTCTGCCTTCTGGGTGAGAAAGCTTTGTTATACACAAAGCTAACATTTTGTGTATCCTGTCTGTTACATAAAGCATTGTTTTCCAGACTGTGGGGGGTACCCCATTGTGGGGAGGGAGGCACATAATAGCTTTGAACAATAATTGATGGCTTAAGTAGGGAGACATGAGTGGTTATCCTTACTGCAGTGGGACATAAACCCAAAATGTTTCAGTTCTGTTTCTGTCCAATTAATCTTTCAATGGGTCAGTATCATCTACATCTCTGCAGCCTTCTCTCCTGTGAGATATTTCCCATTGTCCTTTTAATAATTAGATTTTCTGTGCATTCTCTTTATGAAGCAGAAAGATTTTACAGGAGAAACTGGATATTTGTATCCTGACATCACAAATGAGAAAACTGAGGGACAGAGAGATCAAGTGATCTGGCCAACTTCTTGCAACATCAGTTTTCTAGTGGCCAGACCACAGAATTGGCTTCCTTTGAACAATTCTCCATTGCCTGGCTATGGTGTAAAGTAGTTTTGTTTTAATGGACTGTGGGCCAAACTTTTCCTATGGGATTAAGGATGGGGTTTGGGATGCAGCCATTAAATCAAATGGTAACTGACAGCAGTCTGGGCATGCTGGTCCAAGCTGAGTAACGCAGCTGTGCCACCTTCAGTACGCAAGCTAGTCATCCCAAGTGAGTTTTTTCATGCAGCACTGCATGCACCATTTTGACTTAATGGCCGAAAGGTGCCCAGATGGGATGGTTATAACAGTCTCTGGAAGAATTCTGTATGTGCATGTAAAATACAAGACTTGGACAGGAAGGGCCCTGCTGAGCCATCAAGTCCAGTCCTTGACTTGCTTGAACAAAATCTTCTGCTTCCATTTTATCTAGCAGATGCTATAGATCTTAGAATCAAATGGTTCTTATATGTCAGTCAGTGGAAATGATCTGCATTTTGTCTAGCCATGTGCCCTGAAGGACATAGTAGTACCTCTTCTACTGGTATATACACATGTATATTTATGTGTGTATAAAATATAGTGGGGTTTATTTTATATAAAAACAAAAATTTTAAAAACCTTAATGGTGTAAAAGTCTCTTGATGTTTGAGTTTCTAGCCAAATAAGAAATAGGTACTAATGTGTTGGTGCTTTGTGATACGTGTGTTTCAGTCTCCACCAGGGAAAGTTGTAGAGGCTGTGAAGGCTGCCATTGATGTTGGATATCGCCATTTTGACTGTGCCTACGTGTACCAGAATGAGAATGAAGTTGGAGATGGGATTCAGAAGAAAATCAAAGAGGGGGCTGTGAAACGGGAGGACCTCTTTATTGTTAGTAAGGTATGGCTCCATGAGGAGGCCCAGATCCCACAGCAGCAACAATGCCCATGGTGTGTCTGAAGATGATAAGACATTTCATATCACGGTTAAAACATATAAGGCAGAATTCTGTTTCACTTCATGTGCCAAAACAGCAGTTACCCAGTAACATAACTGCTATTTTTGGTACTTAGAGTTTGTAATCCTATTCCACATGCAGTGAGTGTGTGTTCATCCATGTGGCTAGTGACTTTGCTCAGTAGGCTGTTCTTTCCTCAGACAGGTATCTAGCTCTGTATGTATGTATGTATGGATGTATCTGAGGGTGAAAACAGACATCCTAGTCCCTTACTGCATGCCTAATGCCCAAAAATATTGCCACAACCAAAGATGGTCACAATGTGATGGCTTGAATAGGAGAATGCTTGTCTCCTTATTGCTGTCTTTGAGAATTCTCATTGCAAACATGCCTCATGAATACCCCTGCATTGGATTCCTGTGGCTCACATACCTTGCTGCCATGCCCTGACTTGGGATGCATATCTGTAGTTGGAAGAACCTGAATGAGGGTTCCCCTGACCCTGCAGGACAGTGGCCCCAACAATACTGGTAAACGCCACTGAAGCAGATCAGCTGTGGTGGGACATATTCTGGCACAGCTCATTCTGCTTCAAAGATGTCATCTATCCTGAATAATGGCGGTGGTTGAGGAGGATGACAACCACCCTCCCATCTTTTAGCACACTATCAGAGTGGTTAAGACATTTCCACAGAATAAAGAAGATGCAGGTTCTAGGGCCCCCTCACCCAGCAGGGTTTAAACCTGTATCTGAGTTCCCAGCACAGTTCTCTAACTATTGAACTGAGAATTAGGCAGTATCCAGTGACTTCTCCAGCACTTCTTTTGAAGCTAAGCCACTGTCCTTTGCATTTAATATTCATTGGATAAAATGGAAGGAGAGCTGTACAGTGGATAGGTTTTCGCCCATTTGGTGGCAAGAGTCCAGGACATTCTCCCTTCAAATGTAGCATTCATCCT
>NW_005841929.1:579755-588929 GCF_000455745.1 Alligator sinensis
AACCATACAACTTATAGCTTGTTTGCTTCCTCCTGGCCTCACATTTTTCTTGGCTGCCTAGAGGCAGCTTTTGCATCCACACTACACATGAAGTAGGATAGCAAAGCTTCCATTAGTACCAAAAATGGCAGATATGTGGCTGGGTAACTGCCCCTCAGGCATGTTAAGTGGAGTAGGATTCTGCCTATAATATCCTGAACTGTTTGAACTATATGATAGATATAGAGGGTGTCCAGAGGGGATTTTTTTTCATGCTTGGACTGTTGTTTCTTGCGCGTGTGTCATCAATGGTGCTTTGCTGGTGATTGGGAAAAGGGACAACTCTTTCCTGCTCACCATGCAAGGTTTATAATGTACAGTCTGGAGCTTGATCCCAAGTAAGAACTTAGTGGCACCAAGTTGTCTCCCACTTTCAGGATGGAGGAAATGTAATAACTTGTTGCCTAGCTCTCCTCCCCATCCTGTTTCTGGAAGGGGAGTCCCAGTGGATTGTGGGGACTTTCTTGGTCACTCCAAATCATGCATTTCTAAGAAGTTTGTAGGTTCTCTTGCTTGTGTGGGAAGCAAGGGGGAGGAGGAGTTGTTGCTCTAAAATTTATCTATGAAATCAGACGGCGCTTGCAGCCTCTCATTTCCAGTCTAAGTTGTCTGGTAACTAGTACATCTCATACAGAGGTTTTCACCTTTCTCAGGTTTTTAGACTGAGAGGTAAGCTTTCTTTTGCCTTGTAGTATTGTTTTATTGGAAGATGCAACTTCGAGTAAAAAAATAGTTCCTGAATTGGCACTTACTCATGAAATCAGGTTACTCCTGAACTGGCACTTACTCATGAAATCAGGTTACCAGATTCCCATTCTGGTCAAATAAGTTGCCACTAAAACTTAGCATCAAATAATGTTCCCCGACCTCTGCTCCACGAGGCAAGCCCTGCAAATAGAGTGATAAATAATACATAGTTCCTGGTCTTACCTCCTGTACATGTGATGTGTCTTTAACCTGCTTGATGAAGTAATCACTTTTACATGATTTTCTTTTTTGTAGCTGTGGTCCACCTTCCATGAGAAGTCTCTAGTGAAGGGAGCCTGCCAGAAGACTCTTGATGCACTGAAACTGAATTACCTTGATCTATACCTCATTCATTGGCCCTTGGGATTTAAGGTACTAGCACATTAACTTGTTTCTTCCTGACAGTTGCAGAAGGATGTCATGTTATAAATCCACCCATTGTTGTGGACTTATCCCCGCAATGGGACATAGCAGTACCACTCCTTATGCTTCTTTTTTAACTTTACCATATACGTGTCTGAGCAAATTTATCCCATCTCCCCTCCCTCCTTACCTCACAACTGAAGACAAGCATAGTAATTGCACAGAATTCTCTGCCCCTGTTGATCCAGGGAGAGAGCAGCCTAGAAAAGGCACGTCTCTCTCTTGCAAAAACAGGTTATGTTTGGTTATCAGTTCCTTCACTTCTACCAATTCCGGCTACATGTATTTGGCCATGGCTTGTCTTTCTACTTATGGGAAGCAAAGGTGTGTTTTTGACTTCTTGATCTTGACTTCTTGATCATAAGTGTTTTTCTTTCGTATTTTTCATTATACTCCTTTTTCACTGAGTGTCTAAATGCAGCATAGATTTATAGTTAACAGTTATAGGAGCCTTGTGATTGAATTCCAAGGATCATGGGACAAAAGCAAGAACTTCAGTTATAAAACCCATATGATGACTGTGGACATGCTTGAAACAGTTGATGTCTTACTTTTCATATTTTATCTTGGCCCTTCCTTACTGTAAGAGATTGCTAGGAATACCTTTTACACATTGTGTTCAACTCCCAAATGCTAGATGCTCTCACGTGTGTGTGTGTCATTTTGAGTGTGGACAAAGCAGTTGAAATAAAGGGCAGTTGTGTAGGCCATCTGTAGAGGAGCTTAGGCAATAATAATAGCAAGTATATAGACAGTAACTTGCACACACAGGCTCTTGTAGTGTCTTTCCCAAAACCTGCAAATTAAAGAGTCTCCTGTAGAAGACATGACATTGTACACATTCGCTTATGCAGCAGACATAGTCCAATATAAGCTAGAACTGAACAAACAAGGACCTGATAAAGGAAAATACATTCAGAAAGGTACGTTATGGAACACTACTTAAAAATTGAATGTGCTTGGCTATTTTCATAGGCAACAGTCTTATATGTTGATTGTGCTTTGGAATCATTGAAGTACTTTGCTATGGGTAGCAGGAAGGAGGAAAGAGAATTATCTTTCTAAAACTGGTGAAGTAATTACCTAAATGGGAGTTAGAATTCTTCCTTTTCACTAACAGCTCATGCTTTTATAGTTGACTCTCCAATAGGTTTAGTATTTAAGCAAAAAATTCAACAGAGAATGTTTCAAACTTTCTGCTTTGCATTGACAGGCAGGAGAGGAGCTGTTTCCTGCAGATGATAAAGGCATGATTATATCGAGTAATACAGATATTCTGGACACATGGGAGGTAGGCTCAATCACAATTTAAGATTCTTCCCTTCCACTCCTCCCCGCCCGGGCTAGACAGTTCTTTTGCATATATGAAATCTGTTAAGACTTTTATAAAATTATTGTACTTGATTCATGCAGCGCTATTTGCAGCGAATGTGAATTCTTTATTTGTAGATGATTTACAGTAATTTTGTATAAAATGTTTACTGTTTTACTTACAACGTCAGCTGCTGTTCTCGCATCCTGATTGGCTAACTTGGGTGACTACAAGTAATTGGAATGTAAATTCTTAGTTCATATGAAATCATGTTTGAAAGTTAAGCTAAAAAACAGCTTTATTTAAATATTAGCAAACATACTATGTAGGCAGACAGCAAATGAACAAATATTGTAATGAATATATATTGAAAACTTGAGTTTAGCCCATCTTTACAGGCTACTTGCACTTTTACTTACTACTTAACCTTGGAAGCAACCCTATGTCGGCAGAGTAATTGGGTAGCTGGTATAATGGTTCTCTTCTCTGATTTTTGTGGTTCATTAAAAAGGTATACGCACAAAAAATCAGCCTTTCTTTGCCTTTTGCAGCAAAAGACTACCTTTCTTCTGAGGAAAGGATATGATGGGCTGTTTTGTCTCCCTCCCCTCTCCCTAATAGGCTCAATTGGATCTCTTGAGCGTATTATAATAACACTTGCAGCAGCAGGACACTGACTGCTGTTGTCCCCCTGATTTACCTGTGGCAGGTTAGGGTGCTATGCCTTGTAGTTGTATGGTAGGGTTGACTGAGTAGTTTTAATAGGTTAGACAAGGGTTTTTATGGGTAGTTTGGGTGGAGATCATCCTGCCTCCAGCAGGTGGTTGAACCAGTGATCTCCAGAGGTCCCTTCCAGCCCGATATTTAGTTATAGAATCATAGAAATGTTTTAGCGTTTCTTTCCATGAAAGAAAGAAGTCATGTTCGCAGCATAAATACCCCATTCAGGTGCTGTGGTCTGTATCTAGTCAAACACTCAGATTTTCCTGTCCTCTTAGGCTATGGAGGAGCTGGTGGATGCAGGTCTGGTAAAAGCCATTGGAATCTCCAATTTTAACCATGATCAGATTGAGAGAATTTTGAATAAGCCTGGACTAAAATATAAGCCTGCAAATAATCAGGTAAGCTGTTTAATACCATCTGTTGATATGGCTGTGTTAGAACCTTTGTGCAGTGGGGATATAGAGGAAGGGGCTTGGGGGACACAGGGAAATAGGTACATGATGCACTTCCAATCCTAAAATTCTTCAGGAGTATTTAAGGTACTGGAGTGGTGCTCACAGGATTCACACTACTGTCTCTAAGAAATGTAACAGGGAATCTTTGGCATGGGGTGAAGAATCCAGGATTTTGTTTATGATCCTTTTTACAACCAGAGCAAAGATCAAGAGAGGACCCTATGACCATCTGGCATCTACTGAAAGTCTCTTGGATAACAGATATACAAGTGCATTCTGTGTCACCAAATTCAAGAAGTATGAACTGAATATGTGATCTCATCTGATCAATTTAATAATTCAGGAGAAAAGAAGTGCATGGAGTTGGTGGGTTGGCCACAGGGCAGAAGCATACAGATTAAGAGGCAATTTCTGGACAGGTCCAGATTGCTATCAGTGATGCAAGATTCTCTTGCAGAATCAGATGTTCATGAATTGCTCTTATCGGTCTGCTTCAGACTTGCCCAAGAACATCTTCTTTTGAAAAATGCTGCATATGTGTGTGGTGTCTGTAGTTTCAAAGTTCATTTGTTCTTGAATTATGCCACTCCCAGAAATAAAAATAAGTTAATATTAAACTTATAAAAGGGGGAGGGAATGATGGAGGGCTGGTATGCAGACTACAGTTCTTTCTAGTAAGAGGTTGATGGGTGTCTCATCTTAAAGTAATAACATTTCAAAATGGCGGGGGGGGCGGGAGGGGCAAGAAATAAAGAAGAAAAGATCATATCCAAATGCTAAAGAAAGCTAGGAGCATAATCCTGCAAGGTGCTGAAAACCTTAAAAATTCACAAAGACTCCACTGGACCCTGTCAGTGTCAAGGCCCAAATGAAATTAAAAGTTTGTACAGGTAGGATCTTGTTATAAGCAGCAACTACAGTGTTATGCGCTGGAAGTTAAGTAATAGCTGTGGTGGTGGAAGATAACTTTGTGGTTCCTGACTAATTGTTTTTTAAAAGTCTCCAAAGTAAAATAAGCATGCTGGGGTTATAATCCCCCTGGTAACACATCTTAAAAGGATAGAAGTACAATGATGTTCCCCTTATCAGAGGAACAAAAGGATTTAATTTTAACCATACCAAAATGCAAGTGAGAATAAAACCTGATCCCCATTGTTGTATTTTACTAATAAAAGCAATATGATAATATTTTAATAGGATAGAGTACAAGAATTTCTCCTTTTTGTTGGGCTACAGTATTTAGTGAACCAAGACATGCTGTGCAGCCTTTCAAATGGAGGAAGTGATCAGGTTTTTTTGTTTTGCTCTTTAATGTGCTGACACTAGAATACTGTCCAAAATAGTGCACCAGCAGGATATTTCAAAGGAAAAGAATGAAGTCCACCCATCAGCCACCACTGCCTGCAGAACCCTGAATTTTCTGGGATCTACCCTGTCCCACCCCTGATAATGTGCAATTCTTTTTTGATTTGTGAGAGTTGATTTAATTATGATCCAAGGTGATAAGGGTGTTACTGCTTGAATTTTATGCTTTGGTCTCATGGCTGTGAAATCCATCCTGCCAAAATTGCTGGTACATTTTGTGAGCTCCTCTTGCTCCTTTTTAAACAGAAAACCCTTCAACACAGGCTGCTTGGAATTTTCTTGTCTCTTTCCTTGGTAGTTTTACCATATTGTATTACTTCAGCTACATTTATTGTTGCTCCAAACAATTGGGAATGTCAGTAGCTTGAGTAGTCCAGCAATAGAAATGTGTTTAGTTCTTTCCCTGTAAATAACTTCAGTTTCAAGCATTATGTTGGTGGTATGTGAGAGTGAAAAAGTTGGGCATCAAGGAATATCTGTTCCATGAGATTCTGTTTGTAAATTACAGAGTTCTTATCTCACTAACAGAATGAGAAGGGGTAAATATTTTTTTCAGAGGAATATTTAAATTCTATAGTTTCTTTGGGAATAAATCAGATTCACATTTCTATAGCATAGAATATAAGATGGTAGAAAGAAAGGCAAAAGAACACTCAAACTAATTAAAGCTACAGGGAAATCTTAGGTAGTTAGAATTTAATGTAACTTTTATTCCTCATGCAGCTACCAGGAGTGGGGAAAGATTGAGGGTGGTCTCCATTTCATAGCTGTTATTGAGATAAAGGTGACCTGCTAAACATCCGCAGTGAGTTGCTTCACAGGACAAGCTGGAAATTTGTTCAACATAAGTCATAAATAGATCTGAAATGTGCCTGTCTCTCAGGATTAAATCTAGTGCACATGTAGCCTAATGAACTACACAGTCTGTGCAGGAGAAAGTCATCTTTGAGTTAATCGCATATAGTTTACAAGGAGTGTTTACAGATGTGCTGCAGATGATGAAATTTGTGTGCATCTCTAAAAATCCTGGTTAGTCCAGTATTAAGGAAGGCTTTTTCTCTAATCTAGATACTGACTCATGGTAATATAAAGCACCAATTAATGACTTCTTAGTACTTTTATATGATAATATAAGACCTTCACCTTGAAGAGACTGTAACAGACTGAACTTAGGAGCCTCTGACTGTAGCCTGGTGAAGAAACAAGAATGTTTCTTGTTCATATTTCATGCTATATATAGTCTGAATTCTGCCTCCTGGGCACCCATGTAAAGGGGCCACCCGCTCAAACACTCCATTTTACACTGTACAAGCAGCTGGATTTATGAGGGCTGCCAAAAGTGAATAGTTATGTATAGTCAACTCAGTTGAACCCAGTCATAAACTGTATGGTGACTGATATTCCTAGCTAGTTGAGAAATTCTGGGACAATGCCATACAATTTTCTCAGAAAGCAACTGGTACCATAAATAAATAAATAAATACAGGGCTGTAACCCAATCTGTATAGTTCAGTGACTTGTTCCATCTGCCAGTGATACAGTATTCCAAGGTCCTCTGTCTGATAGCAGCTGCAATATAGGAGGTTTCAATGACAGTGCAGTCTCAGTTACTTGAACTTCATTGCTGAAATGAGGCCATGCTTACCCAAAGTGTGTTTGCCTGGAAATGTCTCCAGTTATCCACCACCTTGCAGTTCAAATCCATTTAATGCCACCCTGACATGTGGATAATCATGGCTGAATTGAACCCTGCTACTGCAGTAAATTGCCAGGACATTAATCAGATGCTAACTGGTCTCTACCCTTTCATCCATTCTATCCAAGTTGCAGATGATGGCATTAAAACTGATGGGAAGCCTATGCTTGCATTTCTCTAATAATGCTATAATGAACAGTAATCTGAAGATACACAAATATGCAAAATGGTGCTTAGTATTTACTTTTCTGGTTAAGGATTTTGAAGTAGGGTTTCTTTTGACAAGACCGTTGCACACAAAAGCCTCTGGAGAATTATACACATGCAGGACTTACCTTAAGTCATAACAAAGAATTTGCTTTTTTTTTCTTCAGTTAGAATAGAAAAAGACCCCCTGAAGCACAGTAGCATTAGTCCAGTTTTCCACTGTGAACCCTTACATCCTTGTCTTTCAGGTTGAGTGTCACCCATACCTCACCCAAGAAAAACTGATCAAGTATTGCCAATCCAAAGGGATTGCTGTGACTGCATACAGTCCCCTTGGTTCTCCTGACAGGCCATGGTAAGAGTGCTTTCCAACCTCGCCTTTAATGTATGTGAGCATAATGCTTTATGCAAAATAAATGAGCAGCTCTCTTGTTCTAGGTAAGCATTTCTGTTGCTACTGTAGCAGGACCCACCCCAACAGCAGCAGTGACATCCCCTGGTGGCCAAGCTACTACTGCCCTACTCTGGTTCCTCAGAGTAACCTCCCTTTTCTACCTCACCTGCCACTTCTAGATGGATATTATAATACTTAGACTGCCCCAGGGACCCAGATCAAGCCTCATTTCACCTCAGCTGGCTAATAACTCTTATGCCTGGCTGCTACCCATCTTGCCCCTCAGTTCCTAGATTGGTCATCCTGGCCCTATCAGTTTCTTAGGGCATAAATCACCTTGGGAGCAATAATTGTGGCCCTCTCCACCTCCATAATGATGCCCAGGTCTCACAGGTGTTAGTCCAGATTTGTTTCTCTGGCCCTGTCTGTCTGAGCCTTTAGAGGGCCAGGAGCCTGGTGGGCTGACAGCCTTTTTCCTTGGGCCTCCAACCCTGTCTGAATTAATTTCTCTGGGCCCTCTGGCCCTATCTGTCAGCCTACCAGGCTCTTGGCCCTCAGCCTTAGCCTGTCCCTGGACCCTTGGTCCCGTTCTGGCCTCATCCTCTCTCAGACTTCAGCACCTCAACCCAGGTTGTAGCCCTGACAGCCTTTGCCCATCTCTGGGCCACTGCCCTAGGCTTAACTACAGCCCCTCCCATGCTCCAGCTCCACTACAGAAGTCTTAACCCTCTTGGCTTTGGCCTGTCTCCAGCCCTCAGGGTGCCTGACCCCCAGGCTAGGCTTCTGTCTCAGATGCCCTCACCAGGTATCCCTCCAAGGGCTCAGTTCTCCCATACAGCCACAACCCATTCCTCCAGTTAAACACAACACAAATGTAAGCAAACCACTTCCCCAACTAAAATTCTCAGTGTCGATGTCACACTGCAAGCCATACTCCCCCTTAGCTCCCTTGTGGGGCTTGGATGTCTGTGAGCCTACTTACTGCAGCTCCCAAGAGCTCCTCTCCCTGCAACATGCAGGGCCAGACTGCCCACCTTGCTTCAGGCATTAAGTTTATATGCCCCAAAGCACCACCCCTTCTGGTTGCATGGCTTTCCAGCCATACACAAAGGGTTTTTGCTTGCCCTCCTCTGCTGCTGTTTAATCCAGCTGCTTGTAGCCTTTACTTCTGTGCTGTCTGGAGGCCTGGCCTTTGGCTGATTACGGCACTGCAGCAAGATCTAAGAGAGTTACTCCCCAGGGGTAGCACCTGTCCTTGCTATCCCTGGCCTGCTTGCTTTCTAGCAGCTGGCCTTTGCCCAGATGCCCACCCTACACAGCAAGCTTGGACCTACTGCATTCTCCCCTTAAACTAATAGGAGTCTCTGGCTTCCTATTACAGTACATAGAATCATCCTATAGATGATTGAGACTTTCCACAGTTTGACTACCTTGCTTTCTATTTTTATAGGGCTAAACCAGAGGATCCTTCCCTCCTGGATGACCCCAAGATTAAGGAGATTGCAGCCAAACACAACAAAACACCAGCACAGGTACATATGGCTGATAAAGTGAGTTTTTGGCATGACCCTTCCTGCTGTCTTTACTGGGTCCTCTTGGTTCATCATTCCAGCCTCACATAGACATTTTGTCTTTTGGAGTCTGATTCTTTAAATCTGACTGAAAGGGAAAGAAGTCACCAGACTATCTGGAAAACAGGAAGGGGAGGTATCTGCCTTTGTCCTCTGTCCCACTCAGTGCTCTTGAGCAAGCACTAATTGGTCTTCAGTAATGAAGTGATGATATTAGGCAGTCTATGAACTCTATTCCTGCT
>NW_005841929.1:588960-597445 GCF_000455745.1 Alligator sinensis
CACATTGTTTTACTGTATATTGAATCTTTGTTCTAATAGAAACAGTTGATCCAGCACAGAAAGTTCTGTCCTCTGACTGACTGGTGTTCTGGTTATATAGGTTCTGATCCGATTTCATATTCAGAGAAATGTGATTGTGATTCCCAAGTCTGTTACACCACATCGTATTGCAGAGAACTTTAAGGTAAGATTGCAAATGGCTCTGATCCTGACTATGATTAGCAGTAGTTGGATGAGGTCTCCACTTCCTTTGTGAAAGGTGCCTGTAGTTTATCAGTCTACCTAGTTAGTCCTTGTCAGATAAGGAGGGGTCTCTCTCAGTTAAACTAACAGCGACTATGGATCAAGGGTGAAAGTGAGCAGAACTAATGCAGAAATAGCTCAGAGCTAGCTGTAATTTTGTGTGAGGTCCTATTCAGTGTTTCTTCCATCTGCCTTTTGCTAAAAAAAAAAAAAATGGTGATTCAAGCTCCCCTACACTTAAATGCAGTCTGCTGCTGCAGCAAAATAAATAAATAAATAAATCTGTGTGGGTTAGAGATTCCCAAACTCTTTGGACCAGCAAACCTCTTTCAGCCCCTCCATTTCTCATGGATTACAATGCACAAGGGTGTGCTTTCAATTAAACAATTACAATGAAAACTGTGGATCTATGTAAATAAAACTATTTCCTGACATTGCTGTATCAACAGCAGTCATTAACAAACTATAGCCTATGGCCCACTAGTGACCTGCAAGTCCACAGAATCAAAAGCACAGTAAAGTAACGCAGGAATGTATGAAATCCGTGGACTTCTTATGGTGATCTTGCAGACAGCCAACAGTCCATAGATGATAGTTTGCTGTATCAACAGCAGTAGTTTATAATGTCAAGAAATTTTTTTTTTTTTTTACACAGACCCATAGCTTGTTCTGTATGGCTGTCCAGACAAGCACAGACATTTGGTACCCCAGGGACAATTAGCAGCAGGACACCTTGTGCCACTGTTAGTTGTCCCCAGGGAATGCCTGTGCCTCGCGCCCTGTGATATGCTACAGGTTACCTCCAGTGGGGTAGCGGAGGCTGGGGCCAGCAACAGGACTGAGCCCGACAGCCTTATGTAGGGTTCTGGGAGCCAGGGAAACTGCAGCCGTGTGGCTCCTGCAGCTCGGAGCCTGGCTAACGGCACGCACTGGCTCCACGTGCGCCACCCCGCTTTTCTTCTGCACCAGTTTTTATGACTCCTGGATCTCCAGGGTCAACTCCCCCCCACCCCCGCTCCCACGCTGCAAGGTAGTGTGGGAAATGCCTGAGTGTGTAGTGTGTGGCACCACAGATGGATCTGCGGCACCACATACCACACGCCCGCACTCATCTGGACGTGGCCTATTAGTTTAATTCAATGGCATGTTACTGAATATAAAAGAGTTTTTATGTTATATGTATATATAAGTTAAATAACTCAAGTAACAAAACATAATTTAATTAACTGGAGCACTGAATTTGAGATTGTACGCTGTTATGGGTACCTTTTGTGCAGAGCTAGGCACGTTTGGACAGGCACAAGCTGACCATTTTTACTTTTGCTGCTGGCTTTAGCTAAGGACTCACTGTTCAGGTTTCTCTCCTGTGCTGCCGCTGAGTTAAGTCCATAGCACCACTCTGGGCTTGGAAGTGATACAAAAGAAACAAACAGAGTTAAACAAATAAACTGCCATTTAGCTTTTCCCTGGTTTCATGGTTCCAGCTTGCTAGACTTTTCCCAGGCTTCACTTGCCCCTACTTCTTATCTTTCAGAGGCTTTGAGGGCCTGCGGGCCTTGTGCAAACAAATAAACACAAGAGAGGTCTTGCTC
This sequence comes from Alligator sinensis, assembly GCF_000455745.1. NCBI lineage: Eukaryota > Metazoa > Chordata > Crocodylia > Alligatoridae > Alligator > Alligator sinensis. The sequence goes on from NW_005841929.1 coordinate 590,796, forward strand.
ACAGCCGTCCCTGTAGCTGCTTGACCTCAGCTAACTCCAGGCTAACCCCAGGCTCCAGGCAGCCTGGCTCTCTGCCAGTGCAGCTGCCCCAGAAGCTTCTTTCAGCGTCTTTTATTTTCCCCCCTGCTGACTCACGTGGCTGGCTCTCTCCCTTCTTCCCCACATATGGCTTAGCTCCCTTGCTGGGAGGCTCCCTGTGTCCCAGGACCTGGATCCTCAGCCTCTGGTGAGTCCCTCCAGCTCTGGGGTGGGTGTAGGGGGAATGCTTTCAGGCGGTGGGGCCATTCGGGCTCCTCCACACCCATAGTAACAGGGCCAGGCCCTATTACAAAGACGTTTTAAAAAGTGCATTAATAAGGTGGTACCATGAATTGTACATAAGAACAAAAGCAGCAAGGAAAACACATTGCACTTGATTGTAACCTCTTGCAAAACATGGCTGTCATATTAGATTGTGTCTTCCTCCAACCAATACACCAGTGATTCTCCACCAGGGTGCCTTGAGAGCTTTTCAAGGTCACCACAGTGTGTCACTGTTAGTTGTGCAAACGTGATTCACAGGATAAACCCAGAGATTTCAAATAGGAATCTGTAGCATTAAACATTCTGACCTGTTGTGATTTTTTTCTCAGTTCTTTGCAACAGAAAAGTTACACGATATTTCTATAGTCAGAAACTGAGGAAAAACTAAAAGCTTGCATTTGCTGAGAGGTCTATAAAGGTTAACAACCACTGCAATAAATTCTCAAAATCCAATAGGAAATTATTGTACAAAACAATCAGGCACTATTAACCAGCACCAATTTGCTGGTCAAATTGAGAATTATTTTTAAGTTTTCCTCTTTCAAATTAGGATTAGGGGTCTACTTAAATCATGGGGGGGTTACCAATTTTTCTGGGTTGATCATGACCTAAAATTCTCATTTTGCGGTCATTTTGTGATAGCCCTGCTCCTCAGTACTGATTGGCAGAGAAGCCTCCGGGGGGAAGGAGGGGTGAGGGGGCAGCAGCCATTTTATCTGCTGCTCTGCCAGCCAGCACATTTGCCTCCTGGCAGCAAGGACTGGTGGCTCCCACTGGGGCCCCAGCATTTTAATTTTATTTTTTTTTTGGTTGATTTCATGGACAATCCCAGATTTCACAGTTTCTGTGAAATCCATGAAACCATGAATTAAATTCCTAGCTAGAACACTGGTTGCTAACAGTTAAACTTGGAAGAATGAATTGACAACTGAGTCTCTTGTTCCCAGGTATTTGACTTCGAATTGACTAAAGAGGAGATGGAAACCATCCTCAGCTTTAACAGGAACTGGAGAGTCTGTGCAATGAGCACGTAGGTGACAACTAAAAACACTAAAGTCCTCTGCAGAGGGTTTCATAAGGTTTATTTAAAGAAATATTTAGGAATTAGTTTAAGTTCATGGGTTCCCATTTGAATGAAATTCAGCATCTCTCTTCTTTAAAAAAAATGGGTAAACTCAAACTTGGCTACAATCTATGTTATGAACAGGTGTCACAAATATTTTTCAGAGAAATGTAATGTTTAACTGGAGTGAGAACTTTTTTGTTTTAATAACTTAATTTGATTTTTTTTAACTCTCTTCCAGAAGGGAGAATAATCTGAGCATCTACTTCTATGATTTAATCCTAGTTCTGATGCAAGACTCATTCTGTGTGTTTTAAACAATCTGTCTGAAACATACTGTCTGTAAAATAGAGATCAGATTCCCTCACAGGAATGCTGAGGATTGAATATTTAATGTTAAAATGTTAAATGCTGACCTCAAATGAGGGATTAGGAAATTAAACTTGCCCATGCAAGTCCTAGAAGCTGAGATGCTCTCAGTCTGATTGGCTCCCACAAGTTCATTTACATTTTTATTTTTTAGTGCCCATTCTAAAACAAAAAGAAATAGAAAATAGTTTTTTACACATACTGAAATGAACAAGTAACTTATGTTCTTCCATACATTTCCATTTATTATATATGCATTCTGTTTAGCTATGCCCGAGTAGCTCTTTACTCCTTATGATTCAAAATGTAATCCTTGTATTCTTTTGCTTGATGGATTTTTAAAAAATTAATAGCATTAATTTACATGCTGGTTTTCATTTGCCATATCTTTTGAAGTCAGAAGTCTCAGGCTTTACTTGGATCCCTCTATTCCAAATTAATATTGAAACCTTAGGTAATGAAGTGCAAACAATGGGATCAAGTGTGCCTGAATTAATCTAAATCATACCTTCTGCAAACCTTGGTTTGCAAAAATTTTAAAGCTATTCTGTAGAAATTGAGTGATAGAGTAAGATTTCTCTGGAAATAGAACTCTAACAAAGGACCACATTCTAGCAAATAATGTTCAATTTTCCAGCATTACAGAGGCAGCAAAACAGAAAAATGAAACACAGGGCTAGCAGTCAAATGCCTGAGTCATAACCTTGGTGGTCAAACTAATTTGTCACGTATAAGTTATTTAAATTTTTTTCTATGCTTTTTCACTACCTCTACAAGATAGGTGTCCATAGTTTAGATTCTACATGTGTGCAAGCATCAAATGGTCAGTATGCAGTATTACTTCATAATAGGTTTTTTGTGGAAATCAGAGTACCTTGCATTATTAAGAAAATACTTCTAAGGATAACTTATCATTTAAATGATATGGTGTAAAATCCTAAATCCTTGCTGTAGAAATTCAGATCTTGCCATATGTGAATTCTCAATATCAAAATAACACAGGGGTCAGAGGGTGCTTAACTTGGATCTCTTCCTGAAGTATATAGAACCTTGAAGCATGTACAAACTTGTGAATAAGCCCAAACCATCATTTGGCAGACACCTAATATGTGTAATTCAGACTTCAGCATAATTTTTCCTTTATTTTTTCTTTTTTTCTTAGGTGCACAAATCACAAAAACTATCCTTTCAGTGCTGAGTATTAACAGTCCCAAGCCATTCTTCAGAGATTAAGGAGCGGAACTTTCTTCTCCATTCATACCTCTTGATATCTATCTTTCTCACTGCATTTATCCCTCTAGTGCCAATGTAGATGCAGTGTGTATGTTCATTGCTTTGAGGAAGGAAATTCTACAACAGGTCTGAAGAATAAAGCACAGAATAGAGATGAACAGAGAATACAGTACTTCAAACTCTCTCCAACCACAGTTTTGAAACAGTATGAACTATGTGAATGACATTAGTTTCTGCTCCCAGCTGGGAGTGTCAGAAAGTGTTAAATCTTTTGGAAGAATAATCTTGAAGTCTATCTTTTCTGTAAATTCCTGTAGTTTCTGGAAGTTTTGCCTTCACTCCATGTTGAACTTGATATACCAGTTGGTTTCTGAGTCTAGTCAGTTGCTACCTATGTGTATCTCTCCTAAACAATATCTAGAGTTCTGTTTTTTCACAGTATAACTGTTTTTGTTTATAATAAAAGGCAATTTCACTACTACATGTAATGCAGTGGCAAAATAACTTTCTCATTAACACAGTAATTCTTGAGCTGCTGCATTGGGTGGAGTTGTCTCTAGACAAGATACAAGAGCATATCTTTAGTCACATCTGCATAGCCTTCATGCTGTGCTGGGGCATGCTGCAGAATAGCTCAGCGCCCCTGCTCTGTCTCCACCATAGCCTGAACAAATGTAACCTAACAGTCCTTGGAGCAACACTAGGTGTGCATCAGTAAGCAAACTTGATTCTAAGAGCTAAGTGATGGCACTGGGTGCATGCCAAACAACAGCTACAGTTTTTCGACCATAGCTTGTGTGGAATGGGAGTGCTGTACCCCTGGGGTATTTTCTGCTATGGTCAGAGGCACTGTAGCTGTGCCTTTATTGTCTACGTACAGAGCTGAGATGGACAAGACACCGGCTGGTGCCTGGGAGCCAGGTACAACACCATGGACCTAGACTAAAGGCCACATAAGTGGACGGGGGCGGAGGCCTGGGACCCTAACAAGGGCCTAGAGGACTGAGGCGGCACGATACCGAACTGGGGATAAAGGCCCGCTGAAATAATTAGTTGGTGAAACCTGTGAGGCATGGGCATGACTTTAGGGACAGTCAGAGACCGTGAACATAGCCCTTAAGGTAATTGGCGACCAGAGCCACAGACAGTGCAAGAGACTAGACCCCTGGGGATTTTGGGCCTCCTCCCAATCTTTTTCTTTCTAAATAACATCAAAGGTATGGCAGGATAAGGAGAAGGTAGGACCCAAGACCCAGAGGAAGGAGGAGCCACGCAGCCTTGAGGAGGTGTCATAACCAACCCAGGGGCCTAATCCTGCTATACCACTTTTGTTGTACTTAAGCAGTGATGTATTTTGGGTGAGCACCTTTTGATTGCTCCTATTAAATTAATTTGAGATTAGGTAGACTTTTTTTATCTGTCTAAATTTTGTAACTGAAAGCATCTCTCATTTAAGAAGGGTAATACAACTATTTCAGCAAAAACCTAGTGATCTGCAAAGAGCACAGGCTTCAGCCATTCTTAAATAACCAGACTAAAACAAGTATGCAAACATCTATACAAGCCAATTACCTTTTCAGAGATGTGTAAACACCTAAACTTTGACATTCATGAGCTACAGTTGTCCTTTGGCCCATGTTTTAAGAACCTTTCAGCTACTGGTTTTCCCAGTACCTCCTGGCAATGCTTGAAATCTATTATCTGAGATACATTTAGAAGTTTTTATGATGAGTTATGGATGTTTCAGACTTCTTCTCTGTACATGAGCCTATTATCAGGTTGTCCAAGGACTGATTAGAGATGGAGACTTAAATGCTCCTCTGAAAAGGTGGCATGGTGTTAAGAGGGATGTGTGGAGATAAGAAACCAAGCTCTAGAACTGGCAACATAACACCTTTTGGTATTCTTAAACTTAAGTTGGGGGCAAAGTTATTAATCAATGTGTCATATACAATGAAACCTGTTAAACGTGGAATTATACAGAGCCAGGAACATTTTTTACTTCCTTCTTACAGGTTTCTATTATAGGAGGAGATTCCCAGATGGGAAGGCATGCCAGGAGTATACAGATTTCTGGCTTGAGCAGGTTTCTGCTTATAGAGATGCTATCTTAAACAGGTTTCACTGTAAACAGTATACATCCCTCTGCTAAAGGGAGAACTTGATTTGCATAAAATCCACAGATATTGGAGAGAACAAGACTAGCTGTTTACTAACACCATTTTCTGTCCAGTAAGAGGCCACATCATCCAGTGTTTGTGATTAATGTAAGTAAAGACACTGGTTTAGTGTCTAACAGTAGAAAGGCAGGTTTGCATTGCTGTGGGAACCTTAACTTTAAAATTTCTCCTTGACTAATCCAAATAAAATCTGAACTTTAACTTGCTTTATATTTAAAATCAAAGTTAGGTGCACACTTTTATTCCCTAGCTACACTTCTGACGTCTTCTAAATAAAAGCTAATGCCTGAAAATGTGACGTGACAAATTTGTGGTTATATTAATCTACAGCAGCTGTAAGTGACAAACAACAGGGGAGGAAAAGATGACTGTCGCACTCTAAACAAAAGAGGCAATATCTCCCCTCCAGTACTGAGTCTCTTCAGCTAAATGGATTATCCCCACGTTAGGTTCTGGGCTTAAGGACAAATACAAGAATCTCTGACAGTAAATGTAATTTTGCTAAAGTTATAATGCAATATAGGAACTCTGAGTCATCTAAAGAAAAAACAGCTAATGTTGTCCTTGCATTAGTCTAAAAAAACTAGTCAAGGAAACCAGTAAATGCTGAATATTTTTCATTTGGAAGTATTTTTCTGTGACAAGAGCCCATTCTAGCAAGAACCAGTGTTGTTCCAGAACAGTGCATCAAGTTCTATTACATTACATGTTTTGTTTCGAATTGCCTTATAAGCTCTCAGAAAGTTGCCTTTGTGGTTGAAATGTTTCATCCTCTGAAAGGCCTGGAGAAGATTTCTAGGTAGAAAGAAACTCCACAGTGGAAGAGACGCTGAATAGCACTATAGATAATATTGCAAGAAGCTTTCAGTGTTATGCTATAGAATGTCTTTGAGGGAAAGAATGATGGATAAAAGTCAATCAAGGACAAGCAATTCAGTATTTGGCTGGTATAGGGCTTGGATGCTGAAGGGACTGATGTTCAGAAAGGATCAAGCATACACAGAAAGCCACAGGTATTTAAGGTGAGCAGTGGCAGCCTGGAAAGGAAAGCTAGGTTAGAATTTATGGATCCAAAGGTAGAAACAGGCGTCACCCCATGTTGCATTTGTGCTACTATAAAAAATTTTATGGTGGTAAAAATGGTGAGTAAATAGATGTCCCTACCCTTTGTTACAACACATAACCTGTTGTCCTGCATTGGGTCCCTCTCCCTGTGGATCAAGGTATGGCTAGATGCATCCTGCCACAGCATGATGCACTTCAGGTGGCAACATCTGTTTTTATCCAGAGGCTGAGTGAAAAGTAGAGGAAGCAGGCCATTGTTGGATGGGACCAGCAGCAAGTCCATGATGGAATGGCAATACTGTGGGTGCTACCATGGCACTGCAGACAGTTCATAGTTGGTAGGGTTGGAAGGGACCCGAGCAGATCATCATGTCCAACCCCCTGCCATGGCAGGAAAAAGTACTGGGGTCAAACGACCCCAGCAAGGTGTTCGTCTA
>NW_005841929.1:598706-601924 GCF_000455745.1 Alligator sinensis
TTCCCTCAGCACTCTGGGGTGGAGGTCATCAGGACCAGCTGATTTAAATACGTCCAGTCCCTCCAGAAGTTCCCTAACTAGATCCTCGCTGACCCTAGGCCTGGGTGCGCCTCCCCCGGGGCCTGAGGGGGTCCCAGCAGATGGGCTGGTCTGGTCCCTGCTCAGGAAAATGGAGGCAAAGAAATCGTTAAATAGATTAGCCTTGTCAGCTGATGCGACAACCAGGTTTCCTAGCATGTCTTGCAGAGGCCCCACGTTACCCAGTACCTTCTTTTTGCCCGCTGTGTATTTAAAAAAGGACTTCTTGTTGTCCTTGATCTGGGTAGCTAGTCCCAGTTCCATCTCCTCCTTGGCCTTCCTGACTGCCCCCCCTGCAGCCCTGAGCATCCCTGGTGATGGCCCCTCCCTTCCATTGGGTGTACGCCTCCCTGCAACTGTTGCACCTCCAGCACTTGCTCTATGGCCTGAATAGCCTGTGTAAGTAACTCAACATGGGCTATCACTGGTGGTTGCATCTCTGCTTACCCCGGGTCAGGATCTCTGTCCCGCTGATGCCGAAAGATTTCCTGACCAATGCACCACTGTGATAAGAGGGGCCTTGCGTGTTGCACTGCCTGCCAGGTGTGTAGCCCCTCCCTTCAACTCTCCTGCCACAACTTGATATTATGCTATCAAGACAGGGGGTTCAATGGAGATCTTCCTGGGAGGGCTTCCCTGGAAATGACAGTACTCACAATTTTGTTGCAATTGAACTCTGGTGGGTATAACCTACAGACTGATATATTTTTATGCCTCTGCTTGGGATTAGCCTGATTATAGGTCTGCTAATACCCTCTCACTATTCAAATCATCCTTGCTTACTCTTTTTAAACAATGGCATGTGTGCTTTCTTCTAATCCTCTGCATCTTGGTAAAAATTGGTGTTAATGGTCAAGGTGGGCACACAACCCGAGGTACCCCAAACTGTTAGTTAACTTTGAAAATTTGGACCTGGCTTTGAGAAAATGGATACACCATAAAATAAAAGTGCAAGTCATGGGACAGTGTCATTCTGTAATGCAAAAAGAAAAGAGGAATGCTAACATGTTCTTCATCTATTGAATGCACTAATATGGCTCAATTTAATATCTTGGCAGTCTCATTGCTGACCAAAGGAGATCTGCCTGCACAGTTGGTACGATGATGGCCTTCCTAGATAGCTAACTAAGACAGTGGGCATATCTACACATGCACTTTAATGTGAAGTAGACTATTTTACTGTGCATTAAAGTATCATGTAAAAAAATATGACATGGTAATACACACTAAAATAGCCTACTGTGCATTAAGCACCTCTAAAACAGCATTCAAATGCACTGCTGTGAATTAGCGCAGGATAATGCACATTAATTTAGTATCTTGCATTAGGGGAGGTACAAAATTTAATGCACTTTAGAAAAGGTGCATTAATGCACACGTAGATGCATCACACTTCGTGTTGTGGTTGTATCAGAATTGGCAGAGCCATCTTGGTTTATTTAAAGCTATACAAGTGATCACAAGGAGGGTTCTCAAAGGAACTCTGACCTCTACAAGTTTACAAGCGTATTTATACTTTAGACAGCGAGAAAAGATGCAGGGTTCGGACAAAGCAACCTTGAGAGAAACAGAAAAACGTTGATCATTCGTTTGAGACACATAAGCAATTTACTTACTCAGGAAAAAAACACTGTGTTTTGGGAACAGTTATCAGCTTCTGGGGGTTTTTTTGGTTCCTGGAAAGGAGGAGGTTAACATCTGCACACAGACAAAACAAGGCATGAAGGTTTTTCCTTATTTTAGAACATTTTAAAACACATAGGATCAGCATCAGCATCTTTTTCTCTTCTCTTTCTCTCTCTCCTTAGTAAAGTAAGGGGCCTGGTTAAACTTATTTCCACATTCCCCCCTTTTGGGCCTTTTTGGCCCAACATATTAGATATTTATAGCCATGAGCCTTTTAACTTCTAATTTCTCTCTCTCTTTAGCTTTTCGCTATTTTAACTTACATATCAAAAAAGTCAGTCCAATTAAGGGATAAAGCAATTATGGGCACCCCTGTCATTGTACTAGGAGGCAAGTGGGAACATACCCAACATTTGGAAACATTTAAATCCTTTGCATATTGATAAGATAATTGAAGAAAAGTGTTTTGATGAGTGTACCAGTGTGGGAGTGATCTTTTGGGCCTGTTTTGAAGTGTAGTCTGATTTACAAAGTTTCTTTTAGCTGGTGAGTCTTTAAGTTCATATAAGATGATCCAAAAGGAAAGACTGAGAAGTACCCAAGTCACAACTAACCAACCCCACCTCGGAAACCAGGAACTAGGTAGAGGCCTTTTTCCTTTCCTGAAGGGCATAGTGGTGTCGTTGGGGTACATTTTCTTTGTTCTGTAGTGTAAATCCTCCGCTCTGTAGTGGCAAATCCTCTTCGCCAGTAGGCACTTGGCTCACTACTGGTCTTGAGCTCTCTTGTTGGTAGGCGCTAGGCTCACTACCAGTCTGTAGAGGCTGATTACACGGTTGATATGGAGGAGAGTCTAGGTCTTTCTATCAGGATTTCATGTGGGCTAAGTCCAGTTCAGGTGACAGTAGATTTCATACTCATAAGGGCTATAGGAAGTGCATCTGGCCATTTCAGGTGAGTTTCAGCACAAATTTTGGCCAGTTTATTTTTTTTAAATGCCATTTTGGTGTTCCATTTGGCCCGAGGCCTGTGGATGGTACAGGCAATGAAAGTTACGCTGGATTTGCAGGACTTTGCAGACTTCTTTCATTATCTGCCCAGTAAAATGAGTTCCTCTATTGGAGTTTATGGATAAAGGAATACCAAACCTTGGAATAAAGTCTCTGAGCAACTTTTTGCTCATAGTGGTGGTATCAGCTTTTGCACATGGGTAGGCTATTACCCATCCAGAAAACATACATACAATAACAAGAACATATTCATAAGAACAACATTTCTGCATTTGAATAAAATCTATTTGTAAATTTACAAACGGCCCCCAAGGCTTTCCCACATTATGGGCTTGACAAATAGGGCAGGTATAACAGTATTGTTGAGCCACAGATGGAAAAGCTGGAGCAAACCAATCAAGCTTAACAGCTTCTATCATCCCCCCTTTGCTCATATGTGCTATGCCATGGTGTATGTGAGCAAGATAGGGAAGAAGGACCATTGGGGCAACCAGGCAGCTGTCC